>NC_143510.1:27687021-27987021 GCF_031878675.1 Megascapheus bottae
TTTGGTTGCTACCATTTTTTTTAGTCAACCCTCCATACACATTGCCTGCTATTTTGATTGCTGTTTGTATGGAGTATAGAGGACTTGTGCACATCTCCTGTGGTTTGGATCTGAAATGCCTCATGAAGGCTCATGTACTGAATGAAATCTTGGTCATTGTCTGTAGCAGCTGTGTTCAGAGGCAGGACCTTCAGGGAGTGGGTAAAGTCCTAAAGGCTCCAACCTTCACCAGTGGATTAACTCAGTGATGAATTCAGTTTAATGGGTTATTGGGAGGCGGCAGAAACTTTCAGAGGGGGAGGTTTGTGGGAGGGGTGTACCCTTAAAGCCTTGTTTTGTCTGCAGCACCTTCCTGTTGCCCTCTGTCTTTGCTTCCTGTTCACCATGAGGTGAACAGGTCTATTTCAGCATATGTACCCACTAAGGTGCTCAGCCTCTCACTGCAGGCCCAGAAACAATGGCGCTCAGTGATTATGGACTAAAACCTCTGAAACCATGAGCCAAACCAAACTTTTCCTTCTTTTAAGTTGATTTTCTTTGGCATTTTGTTCCAGCCATGGAAAACTGATTAACACAAGAATGTCCTACTCCTTCCCTACCCACCCTGTGACAGCCTGTGGGCTTCCTGAGGCAATGCTTCATTTTTAAAAGCTCTACCTTGCCCAGCGCACACAGTGGACACTCGGCTTTGATAACAGTACCACTCTGTAGTCTTTCCCTACTATGTATGCTCTTTTTCAAGATTCACATCAGTGAAACCCTCAAGTGTATTAAAACTCATTTTAGGATAAGGATAATCACAAGGAGACACAACTGAGAAAAACCACAGATACCAAAAGTAGGGATGTTTTCCACACAGACTCCTCAGGCTATATTCTGAAGGAGAAAACTTTGGAGATCACACCCTGCCTTCCAGAGCCTTGAACGTGAGGGGCTGGTGCCAGTCAAAGGAAGCAATGGCACTGTCTCCAAAGGGACTGCTGGCTTAGCAGGGCTTGCAGACTGTCTGCTGCTTATAAGAACGATATCAGGCTTGCCCTATTAGATGGGCTTGTCTCATTTCAGAAGGGTACTTTCCATTGCTCAAGGAAATGTTGGCAATAACTTTATGGGTCCTCTACTCAGGAAAGCTCTAGTGAGGAGGTTAGGTGCCTCAGCTCTGCAGGCTCCAAAGTTCCTATTGGAATGTAATTGCTGGGTAAACAACTGGGCCTGTGTGCAAACATGAAGTTAAGCTCAGAAACAGCTGTGTAAAGAATGGCTGGAAAACAGAAGCCCCTAAACTTCCAGGTGTATAATAGCAGACACACAGATTATGCACAGCCCATCCCACTCCCAGTTGAGCTTGACCAAGGCATGATAACCTCCTTACAGATCTGGTAGAATTACACTTTTTCTTTCCTCCTTCCACTTCTATTTAGACTCTTCTGGGTGTTCTCCAATCCTGTCCTTTCTCCTCCTGCTCACACAGATCCCAGTCTTCCTTAGAAGATTTCATTTCCTTAGAGGCATCTGGCCTAACTCTTAGCCCACGTCTAAGGCCTATGACAAACTGACCTGGAAATGTCTACCTGTGCAAGTTGTATTTTGCTTACTGGGTAGAACTATGTGTGTGTGTGTTAGTGTCATGTTTACTACGTCTCCCTGTTTGCCTAATGTGAAGGAAGTACTTTATGAATGGCTGGTGAATGAATCATCTGCAAGTATACTTGACTACCAGACTGCTTGCTTCCAGCTATGGACTTAGTGTCTGCTCAGGACATCCAACACTGCAGCCATGCTGCATGGTGATAATAAGACATACTCCCCACTGAGGTGGAGATGTAGGTGAAATGGAAGATACTTGGCATATAACAGGTTCAAGTTTATGTATTTTTTTTGTGATTCTTGTCATACATGCCTAGACTGAAATGGAGATATTGATACAGGATGTCAGACTATCACTCCTATTTTACAGATGAGAAAGCTGATTCGTAGTGAAAGGAAGAGACCAGCCCAATATTACACAGCTTGCAAACTTCAAGACTATGTACCGTTGTCTTAACTTTTCATATCATTATTTTCAGAGGGAAAATAAGATTTGTAGCCAAAGAACAACATCATTCTCTACTCATTATTCAAATATTTGTGTGGTTCATACTTGATACTCACAATGTGGTTTTTTTAATGAATAGATGAGTGAATGGATAAATGTTGAGGGTCTCTGTGGTTAAAGAAAAAATAAAAAGAAAACCCACAGTGTGTGTAATCAGATCCTTTTGTGTGCCTCACACCTTCTCTTTGTGAGAATGGCAGACATAGCTAATCAATCACAGCATGCCTTTGCACTGAGCCTGAACTCACTTTTTAAAGCCTTCACATCACAGCCCAGCATCCACTGATCATGGTTGGCCCTTTGGCCCTTCAGCTGAAATCTACTTGCCTTCCTTAGTGTGCTTTCTGAAATCTCTTTGGTTATATGGTGTTCTTCCTTCTTTTATCTATCTTAGCCTTTTATCTATCTCAGGCTCTCCCTCATTTCCCACCCCCATCATTCTTTCAACAATATAGACCCAGGGTAAAACCCTTTCCAATATGGCAGACACATACCTGAGGGCTCAGAGTTCCTGCTTCTTTGCTTCAGTGGAGAAGGTGAGATATCCAGCTAGTGCCTTGAGTCTTTACTTAGCCAATAGCCCTTACTGGACCTGCTGCTCCTGGTTTAGCCTCTTGCTTCTCAGAGGGGTTGAAGCTGTTCTTGGTGCCTCTTCCAGATGTAAGAGTCCCGAGGGAGTGATAGGGCAGCTCCTGGGCTGCTTGAGTGGGCCAGCTGTTCCAGTCGCTGCCCATGTATGGCCCTCCCTAAAGAAGGCTTGTCAAAAACTCTCCCTGCTTGTTAAACAATCTCACCAGGAAGGAGGAAGTTTAAGTTTAGAGCTCACCAGGGAGGAAATGAGTCTAAAGGTTTGCCTAGAGTTGGTAGGACATAGAGAAGGCGGGATCTGTTTTCTTTTCTACATTATTGCCCAGTCATTCCAGTAGATGCTTGAGGAAGGGGTTAAACAATTCAGTCAAGAGTGAAGTACCATAATCTGCCTAAAAAAAGAAAAGGAAGTCCACAAAACCTGTGTTAACACCTGTCTAGGTCCTGGAGTGAAGTGGGGGAAGGCAGAGCAAGTTGATAGAAGCTCTGCTACTGTTTGGAAGGCCTAGGAGGTCAGAGGTCAGAGGTTGCTGGACATAAAGATGGGAGGTGAGCCTAAGGTAAGATAAAGGAGGGGTCAGCCAAGGGCAGTGTGTGTGTGTTGAGGGGGGAGGGGTGATGATGCCAAGATACTGAGCCTGGGTAGGAAAGGAGAGTCCTGGATCAAGAACAAGGAAGAGAGGGAGTTGGTTTGAAGAAATGATTCTAGACATGTGCTGGAGTACACTGAGTGAGAAGTTACAGCTGGAGGAAGAAGGAGGAAGAGAAGGGGAAAAGAGAGCTGGAGAATTTTGATAGAACTTTAGTCCTTCCAGGACTAGATGCCCGGGTAGGCACTCGGCATGCTCTACCCTGTCTTCCTGCCTCCATCAGCGTTGTTGCTAATCTTCACCCTCCTTCCTGAGCCTTCTTCCTTTAAGCAACATTGCCACCCAGAAGAGCTTGAGACCTTGATTTTTGTGCATGCACGGTCTGTTGACCCTGTCTGTTTCCAAAAATGGCATCCTTTTGCCCCTTTGAGATGATTATCTTGGGACATGACATCCAACAGCTGGTTGGGGAAGAGCAGGAGAGGTCCCTGGGCCTGGGCCTATTCTTCAGCCTGGCATAGCCCTTAGCACTGCTGCACTAGAGTAGGCAGGTGGCCCTTTGGGGTGCAGTGCTTTTTGGCTCTTGCCTCTTACTATTTGCTGAGATTGGTTTCTGCAAGCCTGTCACCTTCTTATTATTCAGACCTGCCCTTTAAGTGTCCCCTCCCAGAAGGCTCTTCCCCTGTCCCCTTCCAAAGTAAATAAGCAGATTCTTTAAAATGCCACAGATTCTGGACCTGACTGGGTTCAATGCTGGGAAAGGGTAGGGATTGTGACAAGTTCTTTGAAGGACTTATGAAGTTGACTACCTGAAGACAAGAGTTTCACAGGATGCTGTTTGAGTTTCTCAGGTTGTATAAAACAAACACAAATGCAGTGGTTAAAGCAACTAACTTTTTTTTTTTTGAATCGGTCATGGGGCTTGAACTCTGGGCCTGGACATTTTCCTTGAGCTCTTCAGCTCAAGACTACCACTCTACCACTTGAGCCATGGTACTACTTCTGGTTTTCTGGTGGTTAATTGGAGATAAGAGTCTCATGGACATTAGTGTCCAGGCTAGTTTTGAACTGTGATCCTTAGATTTCAGCCTCCTAAGTAGCTAGGATTATAGGCATGAGCCACCGCGCCCAGCTTAGCCGTTCACATTTATTATTGTATAGTTCTGGAGGTTGGAAGGCTGACATGGGTCTTGTTTGGCTAGAATCAAGTGCGAGCAGAGCCACATCTCTTACTGGAGGCTCCAGAGGAAAATCCCGCTTCTCTTCTAGAAGCAGCTGACTTCTTCGGTTTGTGGACCCTTTCCTCCACCTTCCTTCCTTTACCACTCCCTCTAACCCTCCCATAGGCTCCTCTTCCATTCTAGAAAACTTACAGTTATCCAGAATCCGTCCTGAGAATCCAGACTACTCCTCCTGTCTTAAGATCAGCTGAGGAACCAGCTGACTTCCCTTGATTACCCCTCACCCAGAAATGGTATCATCAGTTCACTGGCCAGGGATTAGGGTGAGGACATCTTTGAGCCATCATTTTATCAATCACAAGTGTAACCTTCACTTAGCTTGTTACATATCCTGCTTGGCTATTTCCCGACTACTGTAGAGGCAGGAAGGGGTGATGGTGGTCTTTTCCCTGCCCCCCATAAAAGGTCATGGCAGACACTCCTATAGCCAAAGACAAATTATTAGCCAGAGGAAAGCATAACATTTTTTAAGATACACATGAGAACTAGAACCATATAAACTCTGAAAAGTCAAAGGGCCAGAGGGTCAAAGCTTAAATTCTTCTTTTTGGATAGAGGGAAATTGGGGCAGGGGCTGTTACAGGTGAGGAAGGAAGCCAGAGCATCTGTCAACCCTGGCCTCAAGAGCAATCTGGCCAGTTGTGGCAGTAATTTTAGACTCCTCACTTTTCTTAAGTTCAGCATTTCTGCATATTTGATGGGATTCCTGGGGAATTTAAGACAATCACTGAGCGTGTGTGTGTGTGTGTGTGTGTGTGTGTGTGTGTAAAAGTTTTGTCAGGTTAAGGGACTTCAGTAATTCCTGCTTCCCCTTTTTACTTGGGGGATAAAACAAGGGCAGTGATCTCTGGAATCTGGAATTGTTCTGCTCAGCATGTGCAAGTGCCACATGTTGTTGTGTGGATTTTTGAAGTTCCAACAGATTTTTTTTTCTTTTTCTTTTTTTTTTTTTCCTTGTTGCTTATTCTGCTCTGTTGGAAAATGAAGCCCAGGAGGCAGGGAGCCTGCTGATACCATTCACTGGAACAGTGCCCAGGATTCAGCAGGTGCTGGGAAAAGACTTGTTGAATAATGACTAAAGCATGAACATGTCCAGGTCATTCCCGCACCAGTGTCCACACAGGGGACCTGAGTGTGGGAGCCAGGAGCTGTCCCCACCCCCACCCCTCCCGTGCTGCCCTGCAAAGATTATGATCCTGGGCCTCCTGCCTCTTTCTGTGTCTTGGGCACCCTGCCTGGTAGGAAGGAAGGACATGGGTGAAGTTCCTTAGTGTCATGAGGTCACCTGTTGTTTTCCTCCCAATGGCTAGTGTCCATCTAACAGGACATTAGCCCCAGTGTTCACTCACAGAGGAATCAGCTGGGTCAGGCACTGGTGCTGCTTCCATTGTACATCTTACTGGAAGTCCATCATTGCCTTGGTGAAGAACATGGGTCCTGGGTCACAGGGGCCTGGGTGTGTGATTGATCCTGCTATCTGTTAGCTGAGTGGCCTGGAGTGATGGCATCTTTACAAGTCACGTTCTTCTATGAGGTGGGATGATCCCTCAGGGATTATTCTGGGGAGAAAGTAAGTTTATTAGAAGGCCTGGCACATAGTTGAAGCTCACTAAAAAGTTGAGTATAACCATCACTTCTGTTTTGGGTGAATTTGACTCTTCTGCTGAGAGGGTTCCTATAGAGACCACCAAGTCTGTAGACAGGGGCTGGCAGCCAAAGCAGACATGTAGTCATTATGGTTGAGTTTTCATCCCTCGGGGCTGAGTTTGGTGCCAAAAGCTAATCTGTGGTGAGGAGAAAGGGTGATGGACCCAGGACACTGTTGACACTGCCAGTCCGTCACATATGCTCAGGGAATATATTTCAATGTGAAAATTTATTTTTCATACTTAATTTAGGAACCCATGAAGACCTTGAAAAACGTTTTGTGCTTATGGCTCATGCTGGTTTGAAGCCAGCTGAGGTAGAAAAGTCCACAAGACTCTTATTTCCAATTAGCCACCCAAAAAGCCTGCAGTGAAGATGTGGCTCAAGTTGTAGAGCTCTAGCCTTGAGTGAAGATGTGAGAACACAAGGCCCTGAGTTCAAGCCCTAGTACTGGCAGTAGTACAAGTCAATTTGGAAAACTCTGAACAGGGTGATAGAAAAGTTATCAGGCCATCTCCGCTGGGAATGATGACACTGTCTTGAGCCGATGGCTCACATTCTTCTGGGCATCCACATGGTAGCCATCTCTTCTCATCCTTTCTTATGGCTGAGGCACGGTGCCATTAGAAGTGTGGGTGGCCACACGCAATCACATGCAACAAACCACTACCTTTACTGACCTTCCCAAAGACTGGACAGTTAGATGCTTTTGTGTGACAGTGTGAGGGTATGAGTTTACAAGTACACTTCAGTGAATTTTGGCAAGCCTCTCACATGACCTCTGTGTGTGTGTGAGTGAGAGTGTGTATTTATTTATTTCAATGGCTCGTGTAGTTTCGCACATTGTCACAAGGCTCAAGGGAAGAAAGGACCTTGGAGGAAATGAACCTTCCAAGTAGAAAGTCAGATTTTGGGTGGAGTGCATGCGCGCGCGCGTGCACGTGTGTGTGTGTGTGTGTGTGTGTGTGTGCGCGCGCGCGTGTGCGTGCGCACGCGCATGTTTCTTTAACAGCAGGAAGACAGAAAAATGTGGGACCGTGAATAACAGCATCCAAAGTTTACAAAGCACTCTATTTCACAAAATGCATGCGTGAACATTACTGCATCCTAGCCAAAGTCTTCGCTAAGAGAACTGCTACTACTACCCACGACTTGCAAATTGGGAAACTGAGGCATAGCGTTAATTCCCATGGTGACATAGCTATGCAGTGGGAAGTACATATGCATGCATGTGCACATACATGCACATGCAGACAGACAGACACACAGACACACTCACACACTCACACTCACACTCCTACTCCTGAGAGCCATAGACAGCAACAATCAGGAGTCTAGAACAGGGCAGCCAGCAGCAGCTTGGCTGGGGCATCCAGAGTTTCTTGAAGCATTTTTTTTTCCAGGTTCATAGATCATTTCATTTTCTATTGCGTACAGGTAAGGTTGTTTATTTCCCTAGAGCTGGGATAATTTCTAAATTTAAAGGAAAGACTACAGAGGGTCAAATCCCTCCTCTGCTCTGTTTGAGAGTAAGGGGTGCAGTGGAGCCAGCCCTTGCACATCTGATTACAGCTCCCTGTGGCTGGCATGGGTGCATGTGCGTGTGTATGTGTGTGTGTGTGTGTGTGTGTGTGTGTGTGTACGCACATGCATGCAGATATGCATACGGACACAGATGTGTGGCCTTCTGTAGGCTTTATTTGACCTGGGGTCCAGAGATGGGAGAGTTGGCTCATCAGTGTGAGCCACCATACCAAGATCTGTAGTTCTAACTGTAATGAGAAACTGGACCAGGACATAGGCAGGATTTATGATCATTCACATCAGATAATCTTTCATAGCACATAGGGCCTCAATATGAAAAGCATGCTAGGGAGGGGGGTCGAGGGCGGAAGACACACTGTATTGCTTCATCATACAAGACTATCAAGAAATTATCAACAATATATGGTTTTCTTCACCTTTACTAATTGACCTTTTATGCTTTATAATAAAGCATGGCCTTGGCATGAGGGACTTAGTTAGGGGTAGAGTACTCATCAAGTTATGATTTTTCTCTTGCAAGCACTAATAACTCTCCATTCAGTTCTTTTGGTGATAGTGTGTGGTTCTTTGGACAATAGACAACAGGGTACAGTGGGGACACAGGCTTTCCATTGGTACTGGGACCTGAGTGGGCAAACAGATAATGGCAAGCTCCTCAGGGGCTGGCTCACTGTAGCTAGCCTGTCTGTCCACAGGTCGAGTGAGTGACCTGCTCAGTGGAGCTGACTCATGTCCCAAACCTGACAGGGGACTCCTTAGTGGTAGCTCTTCCTGGAGGCTCCAAGGAGAACAACTTCTTCATCTTTTCCAGCTTCTGGGACTTTTGTTTTTCTTGGCTTGTGGCCCCTTCTGCTGTCTTCACAGCCAGCAGCCAGGAGCAAAATAAATCCTTTTTTCAAGTTGGTTTTCTCAGGTGTTTGGGCACAGTGGTGATGAAATGAACCACATGCTGAATTTTCTTCTACTCTGGAACATAACATATTCATCATATATGAAGTGGAGAAAATCACTAGAATTATTAAATAATTATATGAGTTATAAACATAATACTCTTTCACAGTAAAATATTTACAGCAGTTCAGCACTCTATAAAATACCTATCTAGCCATCCATTTTTGTCTGTCTCTGAGATGGAACCACTGTATACAATTTTTTTTTCCAGTCCTGGGCTTGAGCTCAGGGCCTCAGCACTGTCCTTGGACTTTCTCAAGGCTAGAGCTCTACCACTTGAGCCTCAGCACCATTTCCAGCTTTTTTCTATGTATGTGGTACTGAGGAATCGAACCTGGGTCTTCGTGCATGCTAGGCAAGGACTCTACCACTAGGCCAAACTCCCAGCCCCCTGTGTACAATATTTTATCCTAGAATTTTTTCTGCACATATAATCATATATATATATATATGTCTCTCTTGTTTCTTTCTCTTTATATTTTTCTTTCTTGCCAAACTTCCACCTGTCCATCTATCCATCTGTTTATCTGAGAGTTTTACTCTATACCATAGGTCTAAGATATGCCATAGTTCTTTATTTGTCTAAATCAAGTTAATTTTCATTCAAACCTCTACATGCCTGAGTGGTGAAAACTTTAGTATCCACCATAATTTAATTTCAGCTTCATTTGTAATTTCAGAGCTTCCTACATCCTTTATGGGGTAGACAGGAGGGATTTAGTGAAGTTTGGGTCCCCTCCTCTCCCCTCCCTTCCCCCCCCCTCCCCTCCCTTCCCTTCCCCTTGGCACTGGGATGGATCTCAGGGCTTTGTACATACTAGGTAAGTACTTGAACACTGAACTACATTCCCACCCTGAGATTTTTTTTCCTTTTTTTTTTTCTTCTAGTAACACAGAAGTTTGAGATTTATTTTGATATTATTTACAGAGGAAAGACTACATAGAAAAAATAAACTAGGAAATTCTTATTTTTTCCTTTTTAAAACTACTCTCCCTGTCTTTACAGTCAACAGACATAACTTTATAATCATGATCATCATCATGAAATCCACTTGTCTAACTGCCTTTCCTGAGTGTTTGCTAGGATCCCATGGGCCAAACCTTCCTGGGTGTGGGCAGATTTAATTAGATGGCTGCTTTTTGAATGTGAACTGGGTGCAGTTCCTTTCCCTTCCTAACCACTCCCTTTCTGGGCTTTGGGGAAGGCTTGAGTGGGTCAAGGGTCACCTGGAGCGGGAGCAGCTAGATTGTATGGCCACTTGATAGGTTTTTCTAGACCTTAATTGCAGTTAATATCTACTATCTTTCATGGGAGAGGCCTCATCTTTCCCAGTTTCTAGGCAGCCAGACTATCTCCAGTTTTCTGGCTTTCTACTATCATTTCTGGCTTAAGGTAGACCGTGATTCAACGTGTGTAGCACAGGTCTTCCTTCCCAGCAACTGGACCCTGAGTAGGTGGCCAGCTGGGGATGTGGGCGGGCGTCTCTTCCCGTGGGGACAGAAGAGGTGTATGCAGAACATAGTTGGTCGTCTCCTTATCCTGGTTGTCTCATTTGAGGAGGGAAGAGAAGCCGGTACTGGAGTCTGACCAACCCTAATGGCATTCATCTGTCCAGTTGCTCATCGACAAAGTTATTTCTTTATTATTCTTCTTTAGATTTTAAATTTTTATTGTGTAGGTGATTGCAGAGGGGTTATAGTGACATAAATCAGGTAATGAGTACATTTCATTTTGAATAGTGTTACCCCTCCCCCATTTATCAACAAATATTTAATGAACACTTCCTCTGGGCCAGAAACTAGCCTGCGGCCTGTGAAAACATCGAGAAGCAGAAGCAGCCCTACTGCCTGGTATACCTGGGTGGATGCCATCAGGGGGTCTTTGTCAGCATTTTCCTCTTGTCTGTCTTGAGTGTTGCCATGTCTCCCCTTGTCTGTGGTTTCTCTGTGAGGTTTCAGTTATCAACGATCCTCCTTAGTCTCAAAATACTCAAATGGAAACAGATATTCAGAGAGACAGAGAGGAAGAGAGAGAGGGGTGGGGAGAGGAGAGGAAGAGAAAGATCCTAGTCATATGAGTCACAGAGGTTTATTAGATAGCAATAGACAAGTAAAGCAGACAGTGACAAGAGTTGATCCCAGGGAGAATGAGGGGAAAAAGCAGTACCTAGAGATGAATCCACACCCATCCTCTACAATACTTATGGCCATTTTGGACTCTGCTCCCACACAAGCATTTCAGGGTATAAAATTGATCATTTATCAGTTTACTGAGCACCTACTATGCCCAGACCCTGTGTTGAAGACTAAATGATTTGAACATGCTCTTTCTTTTCAGGAGCTTAGAGTCTGAGGGCATACAGCTCACCGATGATTCCCAACACTCTAAATATTAACACAGTGTGAACAAAGAGAGGATCACAATGGTGTTTAACTAATCATAGCCAAGTGTAATTATTTGTCTTCTAGAATCCAATGGGTTTACTTGTATACTTATAGGATCATTCTAATTATTATTATTCTAACCATGCAACCTATGTTTCCTTGGGTCTGGCTTACTGTTCATAACGTAATTTTTTCCAAGTCTTTCTATTTCTTATGAATGGATTGCCTTTTTATCAGTCAAGCTTTGGTGTCACTGTGACAAAAATACCTGAGAAAAGTGACTTAAAGGAAGAAAGATTGGTTTTGGCTCATGGTTTCAGAGGGCCCTGTTTATCATGATGGGGCCAGAATGGTTTATCATGGTGAAGCACAGCAGTTTACATCATGGAAGCAGAGCAAAGGCAATAAAGGAAAATATAGGCTAGAAGAAGACATAGGCATCAAGGATACACTCCTGTGACTTCTTTCCCAACTAGGCCCCATCTCCTACCTTTCACTGCCTCCACATTATTATTATTATTATTATTATTATTATTATTATTATTATTTTGGGTGAGTCATGGGGCTTGAACTTTGGGCCTGGTCATTGTCCCTGAGCTCTTCAGTTTAAGGCTAGCACTCTATCACTTGAGCCACAGTGCCACTTCCAGTTTTCTGGTGGTTAATTGGAGATAAGAGTCGCACAGATTTTAGTGCCCCGGATGGCTTTGAACTGCAATCTTTAGATCTCAGCCTCCTGAATAGCTAAGATTACGGGTGCAGCTAAGAGTACGGGTGCGAGCAACTGGTGCTAAGCTTGCCACCACATTATTAATCCATCAAGGAATTAATCTATATATTATGTCAAAGGTCTTATGATCTAATCATCTCTGAAAATACTCTCACAGATATACCCAGAAGTGTGCTTTATTAATCTAATTTCTAAAGCAAATGCTTCACTTCCTAGTCATGTGCCAAGCCCCGTGGATTGGGTAACAGAATAGAAACCAAGCTTGTTCTCCCAGTTTCCAGGAATAACAACAAATGAACTCGAGTGTGCAAAAGTGCTTTGAAGGAAGCCAAATGACAAAGGGAAAATAATGTATGGAATACTTCTTTTAGGTATCATAACATCTTCAAGAGAAAGGAAAGCGAATTTGAGAAAGATGAGAAGACTCCAGTCACAAACACTCTCCCCAGTGTAGGAGAGAAGCTTTTAGCAGGATAGCCAAGAATATGTCAAGTCTAAGACTGGAGAAGCTCTTGGTGGGGCTATAGCATTGTGTGTAAGAAGGAAAAGGAGCCAAGTGTGGTGGCTCATGCCTATAATCCTAGCTACTCAGAAGACTGAGATCTGAGGATCAAGGTTCAAAGCCAGCCATGAGACTCTTATCTCCAATTAATCACTAGAAAACCAGAAGTGGCACTGTGGCTCAAGGGATAGGGTGGTAGCCTTGAGCTGACGAGCTCAGGGACATGACCCAGGCCCAGAGTTCAAGCCCCACTATTGACAAAATAAACAAAAAACAAACAAACAAAAAACAAATAAAAAAAAGAAAAAGAGTCAGGAGACACATGATATACATCCATTTGGGAGACAGAACTGGGGAGATTTGATGGGTTTGTTTTAGAAGAGGGAAGTTAGGTGATCATTTGGGAGCTAGGAAAAGCCACTAAGATTGCTTGTGAGAGCCACCTCAAATTCCAGAAACTTTCCTTTGGTACAAGCCAATAATGTCTAGGCAAATTGGCTCCTCCTCTTTTCCCCAAAGACCTGATGTGTAGCATTTATTGACTTCCGCACAGCGAATAATCTTTCCATGGCTAACTTCAAGCTGTCAACCCGTTCTCAGGAATCCTGAGACGTTCATCAGATGTTCTGATCTGGTAAGACCCAGCTCTGGAACAGAAACCACAGCAAAGTCTCAGCATTTTCTTTTCTTGGGAAAGTTGGCCAGGAGGTGGCATTGGCATTTGAGAGCTTCTTCTCTACCTTCTACCTTTTTACCTCCCCTCCTCACAGCCACCTCTGGTAACAGCCACAAAGGAAAACACAGTATCTCACTGCTAACTGCTCTCGGGGAGCTTGTTCCATAGGATTTTAATGACAATTGTCTAATTATATCTTTGGAGCTTGTTCCAGAAAAAGCTGATAGACAAATTAGTGCAATTAATTGGTCTTTATAAACCATTTAGGAAAATTCAGCATGTCATAAGAAGTCTTAATTGAGAGAGCATGTGTAGTGGAACCTGTTGTGAATGGAGAGAGCAGAAAAGAATTGCATTTGGTCCAGGAGTAGGCAGAAAGTGGCTCTGGGTTGCCCAGGCCAGCTCTTGAAACCTCAGTCTTATTGTACTTCCTGTTAGACCATTAGCTCCACCCATATATCAGTTTCTCCTAGGACATTTCTACTCCCTTGAGGATACTACTGTTATCACAGTTTCTCTACCTCAAAAACCTGGTAGGCAACTTTACCCCAGCTCCTTTCTTGTCTGCCACATACCCAGGACCTCGTGCTCTTGTTTGGCTTTCTCTGCTACAACCTGAGGCTCGCCTCTACTACCAGCTTTTTGCTGGTTAATTGGAGATCAGAGCCTTGAGGATTTATTTGCCTACGCTGGTTTCAAACCATGATCCTCACATGGCAGCTTCTGGAGAATCTAGGATTCCAGGTATGAGTCATGAGTGCTAAGCCTTATCTCTGCTTTTTTAAGTTTTTTTATTTTTATATGTATGTTCATTGTTTCTTTCAGTACTTGAAATCTCTAGCATTTGTTTCTTGGTCTATCACCCTTTCTGTCCATTTTCTGCATGGAGAGAACAGTGCAGGCTCTCTCTGGACTTCAGGGAAGCAACTCAAGTCACTTATTCCCAGACCACTGGCCCCTGGAACTTTTGCTCTAGCCTGGGGAAATATTGGATTCCTGCTAAGCACTCTGTATGTTCTCTAATACTTGCATGCTTTCTTTTTTTTCTAGAAGAGTTTTTCTTTCCTATTGGATTAGTCAGGATCATGTCTGTTATGTGGTGGTAATAAATTAACCCCTAGATTTCAGCCACTTAACACAATTATGACTGTGGGTACAGTGTGGATTGGGTGGTTCTTCTCCCTGTGGCCATATCTCTACCCAAGGTCACTGCTGTAGAGGCAAGGAAGAGAGAACAGGGACCTGAATCCTAACTGACTCAGCTGGGAAGTGGTGCACTGGCAGAATTGGTCTCATGGCTTCAAGTTTCTCACAAGGGAAGCTGGGTAATACTGAAACACATGGACTGTGGCTCATGAGCCCCACTGCCAGCCAGTTGTACGTTTTTCCTTCTTCTCACCCATTCTGCACGTGACTGTGAGAATACCACTTCCTATGAGAAGCCTTTCCCTCTCGGTTCACTTTCATTCTCTGTGGGCTGTTCACACCGAAGGGTCCTGCCAGCTGTGGATTCCCCCGCTCAGGGCTGCCATCCATTCAGAAGACTGTGACATCTGCCGTAGTCCAGGGCTTAGGAGGCCATTCGACATTCTGGCAATCAGCACACTCTACAAATTTGGACCCATTCCCATACTACTCCCAGCCCCCTCCGAAGCTCTGGAGTCGCATGTTTTCTGCACAATGTGATGGACAAGTCCTTGGAATTTGATCATGGAGCTCTGATTGTCAAGTTGTCCTAGGATTGAAGGCAAATCGTTTCACAGCTTGGTGCTGTGATTCCCCTAATAAGCAAATGAGTTCTATTATAAGTATTTAATTGTAGAGATTTAATGAAAAGAACAATTCATTTTTACTATGATTATAGAAGATGGTAAGAACCATTTTTTACACTTTTTCTTTTGGGTGCTGGTTGGAACAGAGGCTTAAACTCCATGCTTCACCCTCTTGCTCCAGCTTTCTTCCTCACAGCTGGTATTCTACCATTTGAGCCCTGCCTCTGTTGGTTAATTGGAGATAGGGCCTCATAGACATTTATGCTCGCTCTGGCTTCAAACCCTGATCCTCAGATCTCAGCCTCTTGAACAGCTAGGATTTCAGACATGAGCCATCATTCTCCAGCTTCTTTCTTACATTTTTGTCATCTATAATTGGGATGTTTCTTACAACTGTCCTTAAGAAAGCACTGTGCCATTTTTCATTTTTTTTTCTTTTTGTCAGTCATGGGGCTTGGACTCTGGGCCTGGGCATTGTCTCTGAGCTCTTCAGCTCAAAGCTATTGCCCTATCCCTTGAGGCACAGTGCCACTTCAGGTTTTCTAGTGGTTAATTGGAGATGAGTCTCACAGACTTTTAGTGCCCAGGCTGGCTTTGAACCTTGATCCTCAGATCTCAGCCTCCCGAGAAGCTAGGATTACAGGCCTGAGCCACTGCACCAGGCTTGTGCCATTTTTCAAGAGTGGCTTTTTTGAAGGGTAGTACATTAAATAATGTGTTTTAGATTGTATAACACATGAGGTAGCAACTAGTCATTAATAGTAGCTGTGTTTTCCTCTTAGAATGACTTCCTCTTTTGATACATTTTCCCCTGTAGACATTTCAGTTCTTCCAAGCTTTGTGATTAAAATGACTGTGAGAATTCGAGATCCTTATGACAATGGAAAAGCACTCATATGCACATGTATGTTCGTATTTATGAAGCACCTCTGCCTCATCTCATGCCTGTGGCTCTCCTATTAACTTTCTCCCCATGTAAGCCCTACCCAGGGTCTACTTTAGACATCTCAAAGAATTAATTTCCTTAAAATTCATCACATCCAATTTGAGAGGGCCTGAAGATCTGCCGGCGGTCTCTGATGAGCTTTACATGAATCGTCATAATCTTGGAGAAAGTTACTCTTTGTAAGATGAGGAGACTGGGGTATTAGGGAGTTTGGTAATAGACACTGTGATGGAGAAGCTGATACCTAAGTGGCCTGTGTGTACTGGGCCATTGTCCCAAATAGTTTGTATATAACATCACACACATCTTGGTAGCTTATTTGCTGCCCACAGAACTTGGAGAAACACCCGTGTATCATTAGCAACGATAACAATGGTGCTTTCATTGTCATATCAGATATGCTATTAGATTCTCCAAGGAGAAAGGTCCTACTACTGATTACTGATCATACCCCTTGCCCTTCCCGAAGTTTTCCCCCTCCAATCTTCTACCCTTGGCATTTGAATATCCCCCCTGACCCCCCCTGCAAACTGCAATAGTGTTACAGATTAGTTGCTCCGGTTTTTGCAAAGCCCATTCAGCTGTTTCTGTAGCATCTCCACAAGGCAGCTGGTACTGTTGGATGGCTGCCCAATAGCACATTGAAGCAAGGGCATACTTAGAGCTTCAGAAAGTGCTGAGAGAGACTTGCCATTCCCGCCTCCAAGTCCAGCCTCACCAGTTGCTGCCTCTGAGAATCAGATTGATGGGCCAGAGCGGGGATGAGGGACCTGGAGGGAAACTGTCAACACCAAATTCCTGTTCTCTGGGCGCTCTGATTTCCAGAGGCAGTTTGGTGGAGGGAGACTGGGGGATGGGGGAGGAATTGATGGAATCTGGGTCTTTGTAAATTGGATCTTCTGTTCCCTTTATGTCTATCAACCCACCCATGGATAACCTTTCATCAAACTCTATTAGAGATGAGAGCTTCTGTCTTTCCTTTCTTGATAAATACTGTTGTTGACTCTTCTGATCGGCTCCTCAACACTTGTCATCCTCCCCCTCTTCTAGCCAAGGTGCATTCTACAATCTGCCCAGTTCTCAGAGCTTTTGTTATACGCAGTCTGGAGAGAAAAGCCTGGAAAGGCTGAGTTGAAATAGGGTGCAAAGGTCTAGAGATGAGGGTGGGAGAGTGAGAAGGGGAGAGTGTCCTTGAGGTCAGGGGTGAAGAGTTGGGAATGTGTTATTGGAGAGGTTTCTGATGGAAATTGGGAAGAAGAGCACAGCACCTGAGGGATGGTAACAGGCTCCCCTTGAGAAATTTAAGCAGAAGAGAGAGAGAGAGAGAGAGAGAGAGAGAGAGAGAGAGAGAGAGAGAGAGAGAGAGAGAGAGAGAATGCGCAAGCGCCAGTGTGCCCATACTAGGGGCTTGAACTCAGGGCCTGGAAGCTGTCCTTAGCTTTTTTACTCAAGGCTGGGGCTCTATCATTTGAGCCAAGCTCCACTTCTACATTTTAAAAATTTGTGGTTATTTGTATTTAAGAGTCCCACAGACTTTCCTGCCTTAGGCTGGCTTTTAACCTTGACTCTCAAATCTCAGCATCCTAAGTAGATAGAATTAGAAGAGTAAATCACTAGCATCCAGAAAAAAGGAATTAAAAAAATCTCTTTTATGCTGGACCACAGTTATTTGAACATGAACTCAAAGATCAGGACCAGGCTGGTTCCTGAATCCATTAGGTTGTACGAAACCTGCACTGTATCTGTTTAGCATATGGAAGTTGACCTAGTGGTTTCTACATTAATCTTGAGACAGTATAGTCCAATAGTTAAGAATATATGTTTTGGAGTCAAGACTTAAGCCAAATCCCACACTAGTTTGATTAGCTGTCCAGGAGAGTTATTTAACTTTCTTACCAACTCTTATGGCTGTGGGAATGAAGCCACCTGATGTATGGTTAATGATCAAAACATAATCACTTACTGTATATTGTACAATGATTCTTGCTTCTGTTCCACAGATACGGCAGAAGTTAAGAGTTACCCACAGTCATGTACTTTTACAGCTGCACAGCATGACTTCACTAGGACAAACCTGTGTGTCCTGAGACCGGAAAGCTCTTTGCCATGAAAGAAGTCAGTACTCACTAATGTAATGGGGGAATTTTCCTTTCATATGAACCAAATGTCCCATGTTGAATTGAGTTTGTGTCTTTCTGCCTTTGGTCAGTTGGTTAGAGCTTTCTCCCTATCTCTTGCCACACTAACCAAAGCTAACCAGTGCTTGGCTGAGACCCATCCCTTATGCCACAACTGGAAGTGAGCTCTCTAGCCTCTTCCTTTGCTTTTCTCTGTTCACACCCATAAAATGAATACATTGAAAGCAAACATTTGAAAGGATGCTTATTCAAAGGGTCATATGGTATACTCATAATCGTAGCCAAATATATATTTCTGGCCTAATTTCCTTTTACCGAACACGTTTTATTGCTAGATGTACTTTCTTCACACACAACCCACCTTTGTCAAGACCAGAGTTTATCCAGACTTTCACAAGGCCTTAGCTTTCTGCCCTAGGTGCCAGAGCAGAGCTGGCACAGATCTAGATGGGAGGATATGAGCTGCTTGAACAAGGAAAGAGTTTCAGTGTGGTTTTAAAAGGCTGGACTCTTCTGGAGGGCTGGGGACATTTCAAAGGCTAGGTGTTCTGGCTGAAAACACTGAGGGAAATTTCCAGACCTTTCACGTTGTCTACTGAGGAGCGTGCCAATGTTCTTGAGCTGCTCCTAGCACCTCTATTTTTTCCCACTGCTGCAGAGGCCTGACACTGAGTTCAGGGTGTCTGACACCAACTTATCTTTACTGTGCATTTTGGGATCTTGCCACCAGGAAAACAAAGAACAGGCACCCCAAGTTTGTCATATTCAGACTTCAGATTCACCATGGGTGTTTTCTGCAACACATTCAGCCATTTCCTGACAGGAGAAGGCTGGCAGGTGATAAGGGCTAGGAGCTAACATGTGTGCCAGCCATGGACTCACCTCTTCTTTCCCTGGTGGAAAGACTCTGAATCACTTGATGATTCAGATTTGCTGTTGAAGTTATCTGTTGTTGTGTAGCACATTACCCAGAAGGTCTCAAATGAAGTCATATGTTAGTTAAATGTGAAGATGTGATGAAGGTGGAGTCTCTAGACTGCACCTTCTTGTCCCTATGACGTGGCATGGCAAGAGGCCTCTCTAGCGAGACTGATCCCAAATGAGCAAGGTACAAACCACGATGTCCTTTAGTCTTCAGGGTCATTTCTGTGGTGTCTGACAGTGTTACATGTCAGTACTATTTAGTATGTAAGGGTGTGGTTTTCAAGAAGGAAACATAACTGGGAGCTTCCTTTGTGGCTCATTTCCACACTCGCTGTGCACATTTTGACAAGAGTTGTCTTCTCCATCTTGCCACTGGCTTATTGAGGAGTAAATTGGATTATAATCCACAGACTTTCCAACCTAGAACTCTCTCTATACTGCAGGAGTTGTAAAAGAATAAAAACATGCCAGCTGTCTTCAATGTGGACATCCCTGGGTTTCCTTGCTGACTTACTTCCATGTTATGGATCTCCAAGAAAGAACTAAATATGGCAATCCTTGATCATTTTTGCACATAGAATATTTTATTTGCTCCTTTGGGTATACCAAAAGACTTTGAGATATGTGGAGCTAAATCACTCATCAGAGAAGAATAAAAAGGAGGAGCCATTTCATTATTTCCATTGTGGAAGCAAATGTCTGGCTTCAGGTGCTGGATTGGCTCAGCCTTTTGTAAGGAACTTAGTGCAAGAATGGAAGTTATGTTGGAGAGTGAGTGAATGAAGTCTCATTGTATGGATGGTGGGATGTTTATCCTTTTGATTTTCCACTTTGAAGAGAGATCTTCCTGTGCTCGTCCTCCATTCTGAGGGTTGGAATGCTGTCTGTCCAGAGTGTGCTACCTTTGGGTTGTGCTGTCTCAGGAAGTTGTCTTCTGAGGAGGTCTGGGGCTGGAACATTCTAAGATGTATCTAAGATGTTAAAAAAACACATATCTTCCGTGTTCTCCATGTGGACCTCATAGAAAGCTGCTAGAACATTCTCCCCATGTGGCAACTGGCTTCTTCCCAAGTAAGTTACGCAAGAAGGCAAGTGGGAATTACCTGCATCATTCTGCAACATATTACTGGGCATCCCTAGTTATCTCCCATCAGGTTAGAAAGGATCAGAAAATCCAGGATGTAAAATTGATTGGGGGCACCTTGGAAATCGGCTTCCACAAGTGACAAGAATAAAATGAAAATGTGTAAGTTAGTGTTACACATTCTCAATTGACTAACGGCACAGCTATTTTCTAGAGACTGTATCATTATCTTTTTTACATATATAAAAATCACGATAGAAAAAGATTATCCCAGTCCCAGTTGGTACATTCTTTTGGCAAGTGTTTATGGTTTTGAATTTTTTATTTAAGTAGTTGTACAATAGGGTTTCAGTTCAACACATCAGTAACAAATGTTTATTGTGCACCTGTGAAGCCAGGTGGCTTTGTCCTCTTCCTGTGGGAGCCCTGTAAAGTATTCCCGAAACACAAGCAAGAAACAGACGAGGCCTGAGTTCTTCCTGCCTTGATTTATAACCAGCCCTGAATATTTGTCATTGGTCCTAATAATTCTTTTAAGTAGAGGCCTCAAGTAATGGCGCCAGTCTGAACATCACTTGTGCCCTTTGTTTGTTTGTTGGATAATGACTTCATTTCACGTGTTCTGGTAAATGGATCGACTGCCCTCTCCCACCTCTCTCTCTCTGCTCATAATTCTTCCTGTTCCCATTTCAGTTGGAGACAGGTGCCCTCCAAACCACACTCTCCACATTTATCAAAGCTAAATAGCTTCCTGCCGCCAGCCCCCATATTTCTAAAAGCAAACTCCTCTTAGCTTACACGGAGAGCCTAACTTGAGATGGAAACTTGATTAATATACAATTTATCTCTTCTCTGGGGTTATTTATGTCTTAGTCAAAATTCTCAGTTGCCAGCAAGAAACAGACACTGCCCATCCTAAGCAGAAGAGAATTTATCTGCAACACAAGAGAATTCTCAGAATTGGGAGGGGGCTTAAAAACAGGTGATAACTCAGGGCTTTTGTGATAATGCACCTCACCTGTAATTCTGGAGGTCATCTTGACCCCTTAACACCCACAGTCTTGGAAATAATATCCACCTGGCTTAGCTAAGGTCAGTACTGACTTCACACTCCATGAGTGGGAGGAAGAAAGACCTGGCCTTTTTACATTACCCTCCCTCACCTCCATCCCAAGAAAAAGCAAATTTCTTTCATGCTTCTTAATTCCTTAAATTGCTCTTGACTTGGCATTTGTCACCATGCCCTTCAAACTGTATCTTTGCATTACTCAATAAGGACTCATTTGCATCTTGGTGCTCAGGATCTGTCCAACAAGACTTCTGTTTTACACAAACAAGCTTCCTAAACTGACCAGTGCATACAAGAAGAGCTTCTTTTGGATTGACTGTTCATTTACTAATTTTCTTCAAATGCCATTTATTAAGGAAAATTAGATGAATTTAGCACTAGCAAGAAAATATTGATTGCTGCTGTCTGAATTTTAATATGAGCATTCAATTTGTAAATTTGTTAATTAGGGCAGCGATGTAGTCTGCCAGCCTGAGTACTGAGGATTATTGTGACTTTCTCACCAGCTGTTTTAGGTAATAATTCATTAAAATGAGTTTCTTCTTGGGTCCAGTTTTGTGTCTTGTTCTACAGAGCAGCCCTGTTGCATGCTGGGATGGTGATTACCTTTTTTATGCTTCAGTTCTCTCTCTTTAAAAAAAATTTCTTTCTTATTTTTGCTGGTCCTGGGGCTTGAAATCAAGGCCTGCGCACTGTCCTTGAACTTCTTTTGCTCAAGGCCAGCTATTGCTTTACCACTTGAGTAACAGCACCATTTCCGGCTTTTTTGAGTAGTTTATTGGAGACAAGAATCTCATGGACTTTCCTGTACAGGCTGGCTTCAGACTGATTCTCAGATCTCAGGCTCCTGAGTAGCTAGGATTATAGGCCTGAGCCAACAGTGTCCAGCTCAGCCCTTTGTTTTTGAGCATCCTGCTTGAACTGTTTGATTTGTACATTGCTCTGGAGCCTGTAAGTTCTTTCCAAAGGGCATGGACTTCTGGTGGACTTTGGTTGTCCAAATGTCTGTCCCCAAAATGTAGCCTCTGTCTAGTAAATAGCAGGAACACAAAAATCACTTTCTAAATATTCAAAAGAATGATACAATGTACAAACTGTCTTAGTCTGTTTGAGCTGCTGTAACAAAGGACCATAGCTCTCTATCTCTGAAACAACAGCAAATTATTGCTCACAGTTCTGGAGGCTAGATCCCTGCTTACTTTTTTCCCCCTAGTACTTTGGGGTGAGGGAGAGAAGAGGTGTTGAATTCAAGGACTCCGTACTTGCTTAGGCAGGCACTCTACCTTGAAGGTATACCTCCAGTCTTTCTTTGTACTTGCTATTTTTGAGACAGGGTCTTTTACTATTTCCCTGGGCATAGATTTGGACCAGGATCTGCCTATTTTATGCTTCTTTCATAGCTGTGGGCTGCCACACCCAGTTCCTTCCATTAATACAGAGTCAGTCAGATTGTTTTTTTCTGTATGAGCTACCTGGAATTCGGATCCTGCAGAACTCAGCCTCCCACAGGGCTGGATTGACAGGTCCTTGCCACTGCAAGCAGCTATTACTGAGAAGGACCCCTGTGTTTACATCCAGTCTGACCTGGAATCAAAATTCTTCCAATATCAACCTCCCAAATATTTAGTATTTCAGATGTAAGCCACTGGTGTCCAGTGAGTTTCCCCCTCTCTCCTTCTTCATTTTCATTAAGGGACTTTGGTGATGCCTGGAGATCATGATTTTTGATTATTGATCATGATCAGATTTTTAATTATTACAATGAATCTACTGTGTAGATGCCAGAGATATGGCTATATACTCTGTAATGCACAGAACAGCCCCTATTCTCAATAGAATTATCTCATCCCAGCTGGGAGTTTGACCTAGTGGCAGAGTGCTTGCCTACCATGCACGTAGACCCATGTTCTATTCCTCGGTACCACATACATAGAAAAAGCTGGAAGTGGTGCTGTGGCTCGAGTGGTAGAGCTCTAGCCTTGAGAAAGCCCAAGGACAGTGCTCAGGGCCTGAGTTCAAGCCCTAGGATGGCGATAAAGTATCTCACTCCAGGGGCCAGGAGTTTGGCCTAGTGGTTCGATTCCTTGGTACCACATATATAGAAAAAAAAGCCAGAAGTGGTGCTGAGGCTCAAGTGGTAGAGCTCTAGCCTTGAGAAAGTCCAAGGACAGTGCTCAGGCCCTGAGCTCAAGCCCAGGGCTGGCAAAAAAAAAAAAAAAAAAAAAAAAAAGTATCTCACTCCAAATGTCAGTAGTGCTGACATTCTCTATCTCTCTTCCTTACCCAATCTCCTTTCACCCAGTGTCAGTAAAGTGGGAGAATTATGATAGAGACTAAAGAAACAGCTTCTTATTTCACTGTATCTGTTTTCTAACATCTCGGTGCTCATAACCCCTTCTCCCCATCTGCCCAGGACACATGTACTGTGAGATTTAAAATCTGTGAGATTTTAAAACATGGGCCCAGAGTTGCCTCCGTAAAGCATACTGAATATGATATGACAAGACCCTTCCCCAGCATCCTCTTCAGCACCATATCTTCAAGTAGTAATTCAATTTCAGGGGCATTCTTCTATTTAAAATAGGTGTGTGATACCACCCTGGTCCTGAACTATGAAGTACAATCTGAACTATGAAGTATACTGGACATTTTCTTCTCTGGCAATAGATCTTATTTAATGTAAAGTGACCATCAAAGAGCTTCTAAGAAGACTCTATTGTACTTTGGATGGTTTTGTTTGTCTTGGAAAATGTAAGATGTTGCATCAAAATGATGATAATAACCATTACCTGGGTTTATTCTGGGGAAAATGGATTATTATAGTGATGTGGCAAATTATTTCCCAATAAAATGTTGAATTTTTTTTCTCAATTTCTCTCTCACTCCTCTTGCCACATGTTTGTTTTCAAAAGATGAGCAGAACCTAGACACATGGGCCAACAGAGCCTACTGTGTTTTCTTTACTATTTCTGACTCTATGAAACATATATTAGGCTAATAAACTGCATTGGTATCAGTTGCTTTTCTATATCTTGGTAGGAGAAAGTTTTGGGGAACATTATTCTGGGACTTTTAGGTTTCCAAAATTTGCTGTTTCTACCAAAGTGTCAAGTTGATCCTGTAGGCTTGTAAGGGCTTCAATCACTAGCGAGAGTACTTCTCAGTTTACAGCTCATTCATGAAAATGGTTGAGAATAAACATGATGAGCTGGTGGGCAAGCTTCGGGGGGGGGCATTGTCATTGGCCAGTGCTGTCACCTCAAAAACCATGTCTGGGGGTTGGATGGTTTCAAGATGGAACTGAGGAGATCCACAGCCTGAAGTGTGACACCCCAGCCCCACTGAAGGCTCCTTGTGACCAGCTAGAATCCAGAAAGTCAACTTTCTGTCTCCAGAGCACTGGCTGTGGGGCAGTTGCAGTGTGAGGACCTGGGGAAGCAGAAACAGAGCAGACTCTTGTCTACAGTCTCCCAGAGTCTGTGAGCATGCACTCTGCCTAGCATGCTGCATTAACACAGAATGCTGGGTTACATTTTATTGATAGTTTTTAGCATACTATTGATTGTGGAGCACATTTGAATGGAAAGTCAAGGCTCTCCAGTGTCATTTCCTGGGGCATCTCTTACTGTATCAGGAAGCTTCCAATCTGGCTTTACAGGTGAGGTCTCACTTGTTGCTGGGATTGCTTACCTAGAAAATTAGCTATTTCATTCACAGACCTTGGCATTTTCTATTCCAACATTTGCAAAGGTTACATGATGTCTTCCCAGTAGACATGTCCCAGAAATCTATGAATTCCAGATTTGTTTGCCGTACACAATCCCGCTGTCTAGGTATATCTTGCCCAAAGCATTCTATGTATAAGGATGGTATGCTCAGTTTTGTTTCCTGGGATGTCTGTCAGTAGCATGTTTATAAGGGAATCTGATTGGGTACTTATCTTTTCTAAGTCATTCTTGGGGAGAGGGACTCAGAGAGCAAAGCAGTGAAAGGAGAGAGAGTGTGGATGGATCTGTCTTCCCTCCTGCTCCTTCTGGCCTCTCCAAGTGCCATGGTTGACTTGGACATCTGCCATAGGTCGACATGGCAGGTGTTGGAGAGTAGGATGACAAATTGGTGCCTCCAACCATCTCTGAGCAAATCTGATTTGCTCCTTCAAGGCCTTGAGAAGACAGTGAATTGCTGAAGGCTATGACAGAGTGTGACCAGAGAAGAGACTCAAGTGTAGAACCCCAGAACTCCAGGGATCTTAACCAGTATTCTTGTCTAACACAGTGGTTAGCAGTATAGTCTGCAATTAACGTATCCTGTGTCATGCATTCGTTTCTCCTCACTAGCAGCCATGTTGCCCCATCTGCTATTTTTTTTAAATTAACTTTAAAGGGGAAAGGAGATTGCCAGTCCTTGATTGCTCTTATTCTTGGTTAAGTGCTGAGCCGAATGCTAGTATCTGACAGAATCTTTGCAGCCTTATGGAGCAGAGCCTAACCTTGTTCCCATTCAACAGAAATTAAGGTTCAGAGAGGTGTGCTTATTCAGACACACATGTTAACAGTTCAGAGGGCTTAGTGAAACTCGGATACACTCTTCCCAGGGCATTTCAGTCATGTCTGTGGCTTGATTGGAGAGGCTTCATCCAGGGACAGACATCATCTCTAGTCCACCTCTATTTTTGCAGTAATTACTATGAGTTCTTCAGTGGTCACTTAATCACTTTCTGTCCTGGGAATGGTAACTGTTAGTTTAACCATATAAGACTAGGATTTTCAACAAATGGAAGGAAAAAAGATAAAGGAGAAAGGAAAGAGTTGAGAATAGGATTTTACTTATCATGACACCATGGAAGCAACTTTCATGTGTGTTTCTGGCAAGTACTCGTGTTTGCAGGGCAGTCATTATTCCTGGCTTCTCCTCAGTGAGATCATGTAGTAATGAAAACAGCCCAGCAAAACAGAGCACGTCCTGGCCTCTTGTCAGGACATTGGCTAATACCTTTTACTTTTCCCGCTTCTCTCCTCAGGCCTCTGTTTCTCTACCTGTTGGATAAGCTCACCCAAAGCAGGCCAGCTTAGTGCAGGTAGCAGGGAGCCATTTGTGAATTTTGGAAATGCTAAGCTTTGGATTATATATGGGATCTTCTGGCCTTTCTTTCTCTGGGCCTGCCTGTTCTTATGGCCAAACATATTAGAAAAAGAAAGTTGGTTATTTCAGCACTGCGAATGATGAAGCAGTCTTCAGTTCATCTCTCTAGGGCAGATGTTCTGTTGTCAGAGAGAAAGAGTGACCTTTTCTCTCCCTGTGGATGTAACATATTGTTTCTTTTGGCTTCCCAGAGGGCTTATGGGAGTCATGTCACAAGGTGCCAAGAGGCTACAGTCTGTCCAAATGGCTCTGGGCAAACTGGCAGCCATGATAAAGGCAGGTCACGCCAAGGTTGGACATGTCAAGCAAGATAACCATTAGAGTACAAATCACCCCAGCAGGAAGACATAACGTCAGCCACCATAAAGCATCTGACCCGGAAGCCACCAGCCTGGCTCCAAAGGAACCTTGCCAGTGAAAGAGGGGAGATACAGCCTCCATTATTTTCAAAAGCTTTCCGGCCAGAGGGACCACATACTCACAGGAAGCCATTTTCTAGCTTATCAGTTGCATGCTGACCTGTGAGTGATGGTCAGACCCCAGGTCTGCTACTCCTCACCCAAATCTAGCTACTCACCCTCATAGGTCAAATAAGAGACACGGTAAAGGGCAGAGAAAGGAGATTTATTACATGGCGCTTCAATACATCTTCAACTGTCTTTCAGGGTGTAGGTATTGTGTCCAGATTAAATAGGGAGAAATGGGGTAGTGGGCGAGGAGGTTATTCATAGATTTGACAGTCCCAAACCACAGGTATGGCATGCCTGACCATTATCTCAGTCCCCGTTCCTGAAGGAATTCCAGAGAAGTTACCATTTTATTATTGGAATACAACAGGTATAAGCTGGTCTCCTGAATTGTCAGCTGTTTTCTTTAAGTTGGTAAGGTACTGCCTGTTTGAGGGGCAGTTTGTCTTCTACATAAGATGCTTATCATTAAGTCTTCTCTTGCCTCCTAAAGACCAAGATTGCAAAGGGACTGAAGCAGAGAATAGCTAATATCAAAGGGCACAGAGTTGGGAGACTTCTACTTAACACACAAGATCCAGCGAAAGCATCCATGTTGATTTGAAGTTCACTTGCTTAGATAAGCTCTCCAGTTACCCCCAGCCAATCCCCTCTGCTCACTCTAGAGCCTGGGGAAACAGCAGGATTCCTCCATGTGACTCTGAAAGCCAGCTTTTGGATCCCCTTTGAGTTTCTACTCTGCCTCTCATGTTCACCCTGGGATAGCTGGGGTCTTGAGCCTAGGGTAGAACAGCCACCATGGCCACAAGCAGGGAGTAGAAGGAAGTGGGAGGTGATGACAACACTCAGTTTGGAGGTGAAAGCCACTTTCTGACTCTTTATTGGTTCCCTCTGCTCTCCTCAGTGGTCCGAACTTTATTATATACCCACAATTCTAACCTGACAATGTGGGGCCACTTTGGTCCAGTTGATTGCACTCTTGATAGTTAAGATGTCATTCGACAACCGGTCTCTCCCAGCTGCAAAGGCAAACTGGGACTTTTATTTCCTCTGGGGCATGACAACTCCTACAACACAAGATTCAGATTAGCCTTCTCAATGAGATGATAGTGTCAAAAGCTTGAACTTGGGGCCTGGGCATTGTGTCTGAGCTTCATTTGCTCAAAGCTGGTGCTCTACCACTTGCTCCATTTCTGGCATTTTTTTCTGTGACTAATCTGTGAAGTTAAGAGTCCCATGGACTTTTCCTGCTCGGGCTGGATTTGAACTGTGATCCTTAGATCTCAGCTGCCTGAGAAGCAGGGATTACAGGAATGAGCTACTGGCATTTTGCAAAAGCTTAGAGTTTTTTTTAAACACTATTTTCTGGTTTCTTCTTTGATGCAAGATTATTCTGTTCTGTACCTGTCTATCCTGAGAATTATGGAGGCAAAAATTATGTTCCACCTGAGTAGAGTTCTAGTTTATCTAGAACTAGTCTAGAGTTTACTAGTCTGTTAATCTAGGGCTTTCCTGTGCCTATCTATACAAGTGGGGGCTGGCTATATCTTGTGCAATGGCTTTTGGTACTTGTCTGGCACACAGTATAGTACTGATGCTTTATGTTATTGAAATGAACAAACTGTATAATGGCTCATGGCCACACATCATTCACCCTGCAGATATAGAAGATCCCATGCTTTGCTTGAAGTCTTCATCCATAATCCTTCAGGAGTCCTTTGGTTCTGTCTCATAAAATGATGGTTTACCTGGCTGGCACAGGGCTCAAAGAACCTATTTCCCTCCAACTCTCAAAATGACTTCATTATATTCCTGATTTGATAGCTGTCTCCCCACAGAAGAAAGGGCTGTACTGCTTAGATTCTCTCTCCCCAAAGAACCAGCTCCAGCTTCCCTGTGTTATATTTTTCTGGGTAGTTATGATGACAGGCTATGGGAGTATAGTTCAGGTCTCAGTAGAGACCCAGCATTGACCTGTGAAAACTATCCAGGCCTTTCCTATGGCCTTCACATGCTAAGTACCGTCTGACCTCAGTCTTTCATAGCAGATTTTCTCTGGCTGGAAACCTCTCCCAAGAGCCTCTCCCTCCTCAGCATTGAAAACTGGTCCAATGACTCCTTGGGCTTTCACTGGCCGCAATGTTTAAGCAGAAGCTCTGGCTGTAAGTTCTTCACTACTATGGTTTCTGCTTTCTTCTCTTTAAGCACATTTCACCTTGAGAGATTGTCCTCATGTTTAGATGGATTCTCCACTGGATGTAAGTGCCAGGGAGATAGGGGCTTTGACTGCTCTTGAGTCCTCAAGTGCTCAGAAAGAGAATGGAGCCCTGGAGATCCACCTATGGTTGTGTATGCTGTAGTCTCAGTACTTGATAAGCACAGATAGAAAGCCTATTTGTTGGAATGAATGGAAGATGAATCCAGCTGTTCTCGGAGCCTCCCCTAATATATAGGATTTCTCAGAGGGTGGCTCATGGAGACAGAGGGAAGGATGGACACTTGGAAGGGATGGCCTTGATTCGAGCTGTTGCTAGAAGATGGCGACCTTCCCTGTGCACTAAGGGTCACTCACTGAGGACTCTTACAGTGATGCTGTGTGGCCAGGTTGAAGAAACACCCTTGCAAATAAGTTACTTAAGGGAATAGCTTTGCCACTTGTACATTACCGCCATTTTAAAACTGCATGGAGGTATTTGGAAACAATCTACTTGGAGGTATTCTTGCGGCTAGACATTACAGCTCTGACTATAATTTCTCTATATAAGTATATTTCTCTTTAAGCAGAGGGTCATTAAGTTTAACAGTGTCAAAGTGCTCTCCATGTTAATGCAACTTAATTAGTGTGCAAGGTAATATTGAATAGCCCCTTCACACTGAGAAATATATTTATGCTTCTCTTCCTTGGCTTATATTGATTTATTCTGCAACACAAAGAAAGGCAAATTACAAAGGAGTAATTACTTGCTCCTAAAATGAAAGAAATGGAGAGCTGAGTGCCCACATGCCTGGCTGGGATAGAGCAGCACCCCTTCCCTTCCTTCCCCTTCCCTTTCCTTCCTTCCTTCCTTCCTTCCTTCCTTCCTTCCTTCTTTCCTTCCTTCCTTCCTTCCTTCTTTCCTTCCTTCCTTCCTTCCTTCCTTTTTTTGTCAACCACAGGGCTTGAACTCTGGGCCTGGGCGCTGTCCCTGAACGCTTCAGCTCAAGGCTAGTGCTCTACCACTTTGAGCCACAGTTCCTCCTCTGGTTTTCTGGTGGTAAATTGAAAGATGAGTCTCACATTGTTTTCTGCCTGGGCTGGCTTCGAACCATGATCCTCAGATCTGAGCCTCCTGGGTAGCTAGGATTACAGGCATGAGCCACTGGCACCTGACTTATCTGTATGTGGTTGTACAAAGGGGTTTCAATTCAGCATATCAATTTGTGAGTATAATGTATCTCAATCAATATTTCCCCTTCTGCTGTTTCCCTCATCTCTCCCAATCCTATCCATCCCAAGTTACCTTGTTCCATTTTACATATATACCTTAACTGGATCTGCTCACCCTTCCCATCTTCATTTGTCAACCCCCTCCCCTCCCTGTACTCCTTGCCTCCTGACAACATGTTTCAGCTTCCTGGTTAAGTTACAAGTCAGTTGTTGTCTTATATCATTTGAGTTTGGGGTATTTATTATGCCAAGATAAATAACCAGTGCACAAGTTCAAGGAGTCAGGAAGGCAATTTTGCCAAGGGCAGCAGGGTTGGTGATAGGGAGGTGGTGTTGACTTTGTGATGGGGTAGAAGACTGGAGAGACATCACCTGACTTCTAAAGCCCACTTCTCTGTTTTGAGGCAGGATGGAGGCAAGTGAGGGCCTAGAGAATTTGCTCTGTCATTGAGAGTTCCTTTCTACCTTTCCCAGGTGTGAGTGTCACGCTCTGGCTATGATTTTCTGCTCCCTTCCTCATTTAATTGTTATTTTGGGATTAGTTGTTTTAGAAAGACTCCTCCAGCTGATACACACTGCTGGTATTTTGCCAAGAGAAGATAAACAGTCTCAGCTTGCTCGGCAATTGAATTCAGTGCGCACAAAGTGGAGCAGCAGCTGTGTTCTAGCAGAGACGTCTGCCCTGGAAATTGCTGGGAATGGTCTGATCTAAATTCACCTTTCAAATCTTTACCTTGTTAATTTTGGAAATGTGCAGCTGCAATGTTTCTGACCTTAGAATCAAGTTTCCATCACCTTAAAACAATTGAAATCCCTAAGACATGGGGGGTGAGCAACCCGTCTTGATTGCCTCAATACTCATAATTGTTCTCTTTGAGCAAAACCTGGTGCTAAGCAAATGCTCACTTTTGTGGTCTCTAAAAAATGTCATGAATTAAATTGAAAATTGAAATTTCTCAGCACAATAATAAATGCTTACCAAGTGTTGTTATTTTGCACATCAGGTGGTAAAACCATAATGGAATAAATTGCTTATAGTAAGATTTTCTCCCCCTTTAATGTGAAAGCAGCAGATGGACTAATAAATATGCAACATTTCATAACGACATTGGCAATTTCAGGGAGGTAAAGGTTCACACCAACCAAATGCACAATCATCCCATATTCTCCTTTTTAATGGAAAAATTTAAGTCATGTGATGTGAGCAGTTTTTACTTCCGATGATTTTACTAGTTTAGCAACACTTACAATGAGAAAGAACCTATCAACTGGCATTCATATTCCTCTCTGCAAAAACATTTTCCTCTTGACAACTTTTTTTGACTTTGAACAGGAGGGAGGTTTTCTTTTTTTTTTCTTTACATTTGAGGCAGAGGAAGTTTCCCTAGGTAGATCCTGTTGGCCTTGAACTTGTAATCTTCCTGCACCAGGCTCTTGAGTGCTGGGGTTACAGGTGAAAACCTATAACTATGCCTGGCAAGTAGGGAGAATTCACATTCCTTTATTGGCAGCTAAGGGGCATTACTAACACGTCTTTGTGTGGTCATGTTTGCTTCTGTTTGGAGGCAGTGGTGGTGTAATGATTATAGGAGCTGGCCATGGTGACAAGTGTGTCTCTGTGCCTTATAAAGTATACTGGTCCTGAGTTTTATATTTTCCAGGTGTAGTAGAAGTAGAGCCTTCCTCTTAGGGTTAGTGTGAGGGTTAAGTAATCACAGTAATGTCTGACTGGAATTCTTTTCTTTTTCTTTTCCTGTGCCAGTCTTGGAGCTTGAACTCAGGGCTTAAGGCACTGTCCCTTAGCTTTTTCACACAGACTGGTACTTGAGCCACAGGTCTTCTTTTGGCTTTGTGGTGGTTAATTCCAGATAAGAGTCTCTTGGATTTTCCTGCCTAGGCTGGCTTTGAACTGAGAGTAGCTAGGGGTACAGGCATGAGCCACTGGTCCCTGGCACATGCCGAGTTCTTGATACTTACTTTTGTTATGACTAAGCTCAATGGGGTAGAATCTACCAAACGATTTTGTTTTGTGTGTGGAAGAACAATACAGTTAAAAGTCTTAGTGCTAGTGCTGTAACCCCAGAAGGCTGAGATCTCAGGATCTTAGTTCAAAACCAGCCTAGGCAGAAAAGTCCCTGACTTTAATTTCCAATTAACCAGTAAAAAGTTGGAAGTGGAGCTCTGGATCAAGTGGTAGAGCACCAGGCCCGAGGAAGAAAGTCACGTGAGCGTATGCGCCTCTTGCCTCAGGCGCCTCAGTGCTGGGACTAGTAGTGTGTGCTACTACAGCTAGCTTGGCGTTTTCTTTCTGAGAAGGTTTCAAATGATCACTTCTTTAAAGTATTGTTCCTCATTGGGATGAGAATCTGTATTGATGGGAAATGATTGAGTATGGAGTTGGTTTGGTAAATTCTGTTTACATTAAAAAATTAGTTTTTTATTCTCCACCTATGACAAATGCAAAGTAACTGAGCGGTTCATAAATTATGGATATTTAGAGGCAGCAGTGAGATTTAAGTTCAGAGGTGAATGGTGGCTGTTCTCTCTGCTGGGTACTGTTGGAGGGCCTGTCGGGGTATAAGAGCATGTCTTACTCCACTTGGGGATCATGTAAATCCCTCTAAGGTGACAAGGCTCAGCTCAAATGTCTCTTCTGCTTCTACTATGACAGGTTCAGAGCATAGGACTTACTTATCTCATGTGACACAAAAAGAGAGCCTGGTTGTATCCTATTCTGTGAATGGAAGACCAGAGGCTCTCCAGATATGGCTGTTCCTTGGCTAGGCATAGTCTTCATTGTGTAAGTGTTAGGTGATGGAAATGGATTCAAGTGGCCTTAGGTTGATCTTAAGATCCCAGAAACTTCCATGGTTCTTTATATGAGTCCTGCAAGGCTTGATCCTTGATGCTTTTCACTCGCCTGAACATGTGACTGTAACTCAAGATAAATGCTTTAGGTCCTGTTAAACTCCAACACTATCTGTTGCATCATGAAGTGGAGGTCTCATTTCAGGCGAAGTGGAGGGCTGATTATAAACCATCCTTTAGTGTCAATCAAAAAGGTGGTGGCTGAAGATGCCAGGTTACTATAGAAACAGCAGGGAGATGGGAAGAGCATGGAAAATGCTGCGTGGAGAAGAAATAGATTTTTGGAATGATATCTGCCTGTCATGTCCAACATTTTCCTTTACTGAAATTCACAAGTAGTAGGAAGATATTTCTAATATACAGAAGCCATCCACAAACGTGGGATGTGTTTAAGAGAATATACTTAAAAAATGTAGACTGTTTTTAAGTATAATGCATGGTGCATACATAGGAAAGTAGTTTTTAAGTTTCTACTGTAGATCTAGCAGCACCAGAGCAGGAAGAGAGAACCCAGGATGAACATTTCTTCATTAATAAGCAATGTACACTTGGCCATCATCAGAACAATTGTTTGGCAGACTGCCACCATGAGTTAAGTGCTAAGGTTTGATATCATCCACGTTTGTTTAGCTACCTGCATTGCTACTCAGAAACTTTCTGAACATATTTGTGTCTCAAAGTGTTCACAAAATGGATTAATGCTTAGCTCAGTGACACTATGAAGATTCCATGAGAAATGCTATACATGCAGTTGACTGCAATGATTGGAAACAATGTGAGAGCTCAACGAATGGTTGCATTGATCATAAAGATGGAGACAGTCTTTTACAACTTGGATTTCTGGGGTAGCATAGAGTACTGATTAGAGTCATAGTCAAAAGTCTATCCACATGACTCATTAGGTCAAATGAAACTCGACAGTCTTTGAGATATAAACTGTGGGCATTTATCAAATGCAAGTATTTGTCAATTGCATTGAAAACCATTGAGCTTTACACATAAGCCTGAAGCAGTGATTGTTATGATGATGCCTGTATTGGTTGTGGCTTATAGCCTTGTGGTAGGGAGGCAACAGAGCCTTGAATGGTCCAGGATTAATCAAGAGATGCTTCAAATGCCCTTTATTATTTGAGGTAGATGAGATAACTTTCTGGAAGCATTAGGAGTCATTTCTTGTACCCATTATTTTTGAGGCTGATATGTACATTTTTAAATATAGGTTGGTATTGGTAATGGAAATTAAGCCTGATAGTAGTGCTGGAATTAGTAGGAGAAAAAAGACAGGAGAAAAACTATGCTACTTTAGGGAGTATAACACCCAGGCAGGATGGCAGAAGCAGCTCCCGGCAGGCTATGAATTCTACTACCCTCCCAGTTTCCTAGCCTAGTAGACCCCTGGGAAGGGGGATGGCTGCAAACTGTGGCTTTGAAGACACTGGTGTTTATTTGTGGGTAAGTTCTGGATAGTGAAAGGGTATCAATGTATGTGAATTAATGAACCTTCTATCTGGCAAATATCATGTAACCCTTTTACTAATTACAATAAAAAAAAGAAATTTGGTGGTAGGGGATATTAGTAAGGGTTAAGAGGCTTTCCAAATTAAAAAAAAACCGTATAAGTGATTTCTTTTTATAATTTGTTCATATAATCCTACCCAGCCATTAGGAAAACTTCATAGACTCAACCTAAGAAGACAGCCTGTCTGGAATTAGACCACATTTGATTTTTTGACTCTATTTAAACAAATGCACATTAACTACTTAAAATATGAATCATATGCTCAAAAAGGAAAGTCATATGAAAATTCTAATAGCTAAAACAAGATGAATCAGAAAAAACTTTACACGGTACCACAAAAGATAAAAACAACAAATCTTGCACATATACGGTTGCCTGTAGTTGATCATTTCTGAAATTTGATCTTGGATTTTTTTTTTTTACTTTACATAGGAGTAAAATCCTGAAAACTCATGTTGGAGTTAATTGTTTCAACCAAATGGATCAGACATGAATTATTATAGATACCAAGAATTTCTAAGGTGCTTATTTTCCTACATGGCCCAAGGTTTACCTATTTCCTTAATTCTTAGGAAAGTAGTAATTTTCTCAGGGCTTCTTGGATGAAGCTGACATTCCCTTTATATAGTGGTAAAACATGAAGAAGATAAAAATTTTAGTCTTATTGGTGGAGGCGTTAAATTCTGAAAATATATATGTAAAAATATGTACATGTCCATTCGTGCTTTCCACCATGAGAGGTCCAAACATTTTTATTTTCAGTACTGAAATGTGAACCGATGGACTTTTGCTTGCTGGGCAGGTGCTCTTATCACTTGAGCCACGGCTTTTTTTCTTTTTTAGATACATATTTATTTTTTCCCAAATAGGGCCTTACATTATGTCTGAGCCAGCCTGGATCACGATCTTCTGACCAATGCTTTCTCTGTAGCTTGGATGAGGAGCTTGCTCCACCAGGCCTAACTTTTGACTGTTTTTGAAGGAGTCTCACAAGCCAACTGGCCCAGGCTGGTCTTGAACCTAGAGCTTCCTGAGCTCAGCATCCTGAGCAGCTAGAATTATAGATATGAGCCACTGTACCTAATGAGGAGGTCCAAACTTGTTAAGTCCTTTGTCTAATAGGTCCAAACACAATTAATAACCACAATAAGAAACAGTCACTGAATGCTTACTATGTATTAAGCCTTTTTTTTAATGAGCAGTTCATTAGTTAGAATATTGGCTGTTTTAGAGTTTTTCAGCTTGCTGAGGTCAAATTGTCCTTAAAGGTTTTAGAAAAGGTTTCTCATCTTTCAGTGGATATTACTCCATTTGCATTCTGCAAAGATCCTTGGCTCCTCCAAATGGCCTCTGACTTGATTACCTGGCTATTTATGTCCACTCTTCTTTCTGCTCTTGCCTAATTTTCTGTGCCTTGTCTTCCACTGTACCTGAACAAAAGCTCAGAGTACTTCCCATTTGAGACTGTGTACTGCAGATTTGACCCCAAGATTTATAAGCCTGACGTGGTGACTTAAGCAGAACTTTTAATTTCCAGAATCTTTCTTCAGTACTCACATATACAAGAATGCTATAGATACATTTCTACACCTTTATTCAGACTGGGATAAGTTCATTTTTATGTGGAAGGAAAAATATCTATGAGCCACTGTAAATGGAAAACTAAATTTCCTAATAGGATTTGACTTAAATGTAACTAATTCATGAATGGTTTTTGTTACTTGCTAGATCCTAGTCACAGAATACAGATACCATGTACTGCCTTTACGGAGAGGGACACTTGCTTTTCTGTATTTTCTGTTACCTGTGGTTAACTGAGATTTGAAAATATTATGATATGAAAGAGCACATTCATACAATTTCTGTGACAATATACTGCCTAATAGTCCTATTTTTATGTTTCATATGTGACTAACTTATAAATTAAACTCCATTAGAATTGATGAATGTATAGAAATAAAAGGTAGCATCTACAAGGTTTGGTACTATGCAGTTTAAAGCCTCCACTGGGGGTCTGGAGACCTATTCCCCAGGATAAGGGGTGATAATGCATTGATTCTAATAGCCTAAGACAGTTTCTCCCACCACTTTGATTTGCTCAGCAATCTTCCTTTCTTATTGATTTGGAAATAGAAACACAGATATGACAGGCAGGAGAATGAGTGGTTTAACTTGAAATGTATATACCCTGAGACTGAAGAGTACAAAAGCAAGCAGTCTTTTCTTTCAGACAGTCATCAACCACATGGGACTAGAGTAAGTCATAGGACTTTACTAGATTGCCCACAGACACAGTCTGTCAAATGATGCTTAGTTTACTGTTGGATGTCATGGATTTGCTGTTCCCTTGGAAATGTCCAAGCTGCTTATGCTAACACCAGGGTAAGTCATGAAGAGAAGGAAAGGTGAGCTGTGACAGTAGGTTCGACTACTAGATCACAGCCTTGGTTGTACAATAGTATTGCTTGGGGGGAGTCTTTAAATGTGCTGCTCACTTCATAGTCTCAGCTGGAGGAAGGAGATAAGAATCTCCATAGGTAAAACCTAGAAACAGCATTTTTGTAGAGTCCTGTTAGATGCGATGTGCAGTTGCTAATGAGAGCCCTCTATACTATGCTGAAAATAACTGGCCAAATATGGAAAGAAATTCCCAAAATTGTCCAGGAAAGGCCATATGATGGCAGGCAGTAACATTGGCAATATATCAAAGATTATAGCACAATTCTCCAATCATCTTCTTTTTCTGCTTTTCTGGCTTTCAAGCATGAATGGGTTTTTTAATTTAGCTAAAATGGAGCCAGTTTTAGGGCTAGAGAATGGCTCCAGGACCACTGAAAAAACAAACAAAAAACAAACTTACTTTAAAAAATATTCTTGGGCAGGGAGAATAGCCTAGTAGCAGAGTGCCAGCCTCACATGTACAAAGCCCTGGGTTCAATTCCTTGGCACCACATGCATAGGAAAAACTGGAAGTGGTGCTGTGGTTCAAGTGGCAGAGCGCTAGCCTTGAGCAAAGTGTCCAAGGACTGTGTCTAGGTCCTGAGTTCAAGCCTTACAACTAGCCGAAAAAGAAATAATTCGTGAGGGGCCAGGAGTTTGGCCTACTGGTAGTGTATTTGCCTAGCACAATGTCCTAGATTCGATTTCTTGGTACCACATACACAGAAAAAGTCAGAAATGGTGCTGTGGCTTATGTGTTAGAGTGATAGCCTTGAGAGATCTTAGGGATAGTGCTCAGGTCCTGAATTCAAGCCCCAGGACCGGAAAGAAAACATTCTTGAGAGTACCTCATCTATCATAACTCTTGAAATAAAGTAGTTACAAATATTACAACTATTCTGACATAGATGCCTAGATGAATTTCATTTTCTTTTTGTTGAATTTTAGAATTATCTAGATATCAAGCATCTAAGACAAGGACTAATGTGTATGTGTGTACATGCATATGTGTTTGCGAGTGTGTGCACATATGCAGACATTCTGCTTACTAAAATTGGCTTGCAATTGGGCTGTGGATTATGGATCCAGTGATAGAGCTATTTCATGGAAAGTGCAGGGTCTTGAGTTCAAACCATGGTACAACAAATAAAAATAAAAAAAATTAGCTTATGATAGATACAATCAATTTCTTTGATCATTCAAAAAGAATTTAAAGTGATATATATATATGTAGAATATAGACACAATGGAATTCTACTCACATATCAAAAAAATGTAAAAAAAAGATACTTTAAATGAAGTAAACCAGACCCAAAGAAACAGGTTGCATGGTTTTCCTTATTTGTAGTAATTAGAATGTGCTTATAAACCTACAAGTAAACTCAATAGATGGTGAAAGACAAATAATTACAGCTGGATATGATAAATTAAGCCAGACTCCAAACATTCACAGAATGAGATAAAAAAAAGGGTATTCTTAGGAGAGGATCACAAAGGCTCAATAGCTATGTATATATAATCGTATAAAATGATGCTTATCTAAACGAACTCTGAGTAACTGAAACAAGAGTTTTCTTAATTTTGCTTTGTGTTTTTGTGTTGTTTAATCTCTTTTGCTGCTGTTTGTGATTTTTGTATTTTTTTATCTTGTATTTAAGTGTATCTGTTTTGGAAAGGGGAAGAGCAAGCACAGAAATGGTAGGACAAAGGATATAGACACTCACTAGACACTATGTTGAACAGAAACTATACACCTTGTACGGAAGTGGTTTGGGAGGGAAAAACTGGGAATGACAGAAGAGGAATGACCTTGTTCAAAAAGAAATGAAATGTACTCATTACCTGACTTACGTAACTGTAACTCCTCTGTGCATCATTTCACAATACAAATAAATACCCCCCCCAAAACCCACAGAAAGAACATAAAGAAAAAAGTCTTTTTATTTTTTAAATATTTTTTATTGTAATTAATAAAAGGGTTACATGATATTTGCCAGATAGAAGGTACATTAATTCACATACATTGATACCCTTTCACATGTCTTGGTCCTCATTACCCCCCCACCCCCATCCCTCATCTTGTTTTCCCCCTTCCCTATCCAATTTCAAATAACCAAATACAAATATATTCAATATATCAAATAACAAAGTGAGATACTGTAACAATATGATGTAACCAAGGGACAGCAAAAGAGATGAGAGATAACATAGTACATTAAGGACAACAATCATTCATTATATGGCTTTTGTTTCAATATCCTGGAGGTCCTTTCAATTAGCTCATACTATATGGCCTTATGTATCAAGGTTTTGCTCTATTGCAAATCTCTGCTATTAGAGCCCAAGATTTCTACAGATTATGACAAATGAGGGAAACCATTGAGCCTAAGTTCCTTGGAGTCTGGCTTACTTCACTTAATATGATTTTTTCTAAGTCTTTCCATTTCCTTACAAATGGGGCAATGTCATTTTTTTCTGACAGCAGCATAGAATTCCATTGTATACAAATACCACATCTTGTTGATCCACTCATCAACTGAGGGCCATCTAGGTTGGTTCCATATCTTTGCTATGGTGAATAATGCTGCAATGAACATTGTTGTGGTAGTGGATTTAGTATGCCCTAGTTTCTGGATGGTTGGGTAATTGCCAAGTAGTGGAATCGCTGGGTCATAGGGGAGCTCTGTGTTTAGCCTTTTGAGGCACTGCCATACTGCTTTCCATAGTGGTTGAATGAGTTTGCACTCCCACCAACAGTGTAGTAGTGATCCCTCCTGGCCACATCCCCTCCAGCATCTGTTGTTATTAGTTTTCCTGATCCTGGCCATTCTAACTGGAGTGAGGTGGAATCTTAGCGTTGTTTTGATTTGCATTTCTTTTATGACCAGAGATGTTGAGCATTTCTTCATGTGTCTATAGGCCATTTTTGTTTCTTCTTCAGAGAAGACTCTAAATTTTTGGCCCATTTTTTTAATGGGAGATTAGTTTTGGAGTGATTCAATTTTTTGAGCTGTTGATTTATTTTAGATATGAGGCCTTTGTCTACTGTATGGTTGGTGAAGATCTTCTCCCACTCTGTAGGCTTCCTAATTAATTTACTAGCTATGTCCTTTGCCATACAAAAGCTCTGCAGTCTAATGCAGTCCCACTTACCCAGCCTTTCTCTGATTTGTTGTGATTCTTGGTCCTTATTAAGAAAGTTTCGACCTGTCAAGGAGGCCTAGTGTATCTCCTGTTCCTTCTTGTAAAGTTTTCAGTGTGTCAGCTTTTACCTCCACTTCTTTGATCCATTTGGAGTTAATTCTAGTACAGGGTGACAAAGAAGGATCCAACTTTAGTTTTCTGCAGGTGCTTAACCAGTTCTGCCAGCACAACTTGTTGAAGAGGCTGTCTTTCTTCCATTCTATTTTTTTGGTTCCCTTGTCAAAGATTAGGTGGCCATAAGTCTGTGGTTTAATATCTGGGTCCTCAGTTCTATTCCATTGGTCTTCAGGCCTGTTCTTGTGCCAGTACCAAGCTGTTTTGATAATTATAGCTCTGTAATAGAGTCTAAAGTTTGGTATTGAGATTCCTCCTGTGCTGTTCTTTCTGTAAGAAGTGTTTTTGCTATACGGGGTCTTTTATTATTCCATATGAAAGTTTGGATTGCCTCTTGTATTTCTTTGAAGAATGACATTGGGATATTGATGGGTATTGCGTTGAATTTGTAGATAGCCCTTGGCAAGATTGTCATTTTCACGATGTTGATTCTTCCAATCCAGGAGCATGGGAGGTTTTTCCATTTCCTTAGTTCTGCTTTAATTTCCTTTTTTAGGGTTTTAAAGTTTTCATCAAAAAGGTCCTTTACATTCTTAGTTAAGCTAATTCCTAGGTACTTTTATTTTCTTTGAGGCTATTGCGAAAGGAGTTTCTTTCCTGATTATTGCCTCGTTCCTCTCACTGTTGGCGTAGAGGAAGGCAGTTGATTTTTGAGGGTTAATTTTATAGCCTGCTACCCTTCCAAAGTTTTGAATCAGCTCAAGGAGCTTGGGAGTAGAGTCTATAGGATTCTTTAAATACAGAATCATGTCATCTGCAAAGAGGGATAGTTTTTACTTCCTCTTTCCCTGCTTGGATCCCCTTTATGCCTGCTTCTTGCCTTATTGCACTGGATAGGAATTCTAATACTATGTTAAAGAGGAGTGGAGAGAGTGGGCATCCTTGTCTCGTTCCTGATTTTAGAGGGAATGGCTTTAGCTTTTCGCCATTAAGTATAATTCTAGCTGTGGGTTTCTCATACACAGCCTTTATTATATTGAGGAATGTTCCATGGATTCCTAGTTTCTCCAGAGCTTTTAACATAAAGAGGTGTTGGATCTTGTCAAATGCCTTTTCCACATCTATTGAGACAATCATGTGATTTTTGTCCTTGCTCCTGTTGATGTGTTGAATTATATTAATTGATTTGCGTATGTTGAACCAGCTTTGCCTCCCTGTGATGAATCCTGTTTGATCATAGTGTATTTTTTTGATAAGTTGTTGTAGATGGTTGGCCAGTATTTTGTTGAGAAGGTTTGCATCAATGTTCCTCAAAGAAATAGGTCTACAGTTCTCTTTCTTTGATGAATCTCTGTCTGGTTTGGGGATGAGGGTTATTCTGGCTTCATAGAATGAGTTTGGTAAAGAACCTTCATTTTCAATTTGGTTGAAGAGCTTGAGGAGTATTGGTGTGAGCTCTGCTTTGAAGACCTTATAGAATTCAGCTGTGAATCCATCTGGCCTTGGGCTTTTCTTAGGTGGAAGGTCTCTTATTGCCATTTTTATTTCAGTGCTTGAAATAGGCCTGTTGAGTTGGGATAGTTCTTCTTGGTTCAGTGTGGGTATGTTCTTCTAGATTCTCAAATTTGTTGGCATAAAGGTTTGAGAAGCATTCCCTCATGATACTCTGGATCTTGGTAATTTCTGTCATGATATTACCATTTTCGTCTGCAATTTTGTTGATTTTGGTATGCTCCCTTCTTTTTTTGGTAAGATTTGCTAAGGGTTTGTCAATTTTGTTAATTCTTTCAAAGAACCAACTCCTCTTTCTATAGTTTTTTTGGATTCCAAATCATTTAATTCTGCTTTGATTTTAATAATTTGCTTCCTTCTAGTGGGATTAGGATTGGTTTGTTGCTCGAAAAAAGTCTTTTTAAAAGTCAACTCAATTCAACTGGCTGAAGTGTATAAGTTTCTGGGTTAAAAAAAACTGTCTTTAAACACTTTTGCAACTGTAGTGTAGTGTGTGTGTCCCCTCAATCTCTGGGTAGGCAGGGAGAAACTGCTGAGACTACTGTGGAACCTTTGAGAGGTGGGGTCTAGTGGGATCCCTAGTTATTCCCTCTATGTAGTTGTCAGAGTTGTAAAAGCCTGGTTTTGGCCTTGTTTCCAGTCTGCTCTTGGTGTGGGATATAATAACTTGTTTAGTACTTTTGACACTGTGATCCTTGCTATGACGTAGGGTAGACAAGAGATGGATGGGCTTCACCACAGTGTAGAGACTGGGTCATTTGGACTTAGAACCTCCAAAATTGTGTGTTAAATATATCACTTCTTCATTATATACGTGGCTAAAACCAAATAGTAAACTTTTGACTGCCTTTCCTTTTAAGATAACGTTGGTTTAGGAAGACCTCAGGTAAAATCAGGCCAATTTCAATCCCATCACACAATTCACTTATAGATTGTTGTAACTCCATCATTAGTAGAAGTTATCATTTAGACTCACATATGATCAGAGATCAAGAAGGAATAATTTCTCCTTCCAGATATTAAATACTCACAGATAACTTTCAATTATTAAGATACTAAGGACATTCGTCTCCTAATGTCTAAGAGAAGTTTTCACTATAGCAAATTAGAGGTAATTTCTCCCAATATGCAGATAAAAATATTGGCAATAGTTATTACTGTTAGGAACAAGTTTATATGCTTAAATCTCGCCAGGTTCAGCATAAACACTGACAATGATAAGTTAGGCTGATAAAAACGAATCAATACTATTTCCTACATTTCACTTCTGTAATGCTTGGCAGAATTACAGGTGATTAACTACAGAAGAATATGTCAGCAGTAAAAATTAGTGCTATCTGTGTTTCATGTTTACTGGTAATTTAATTCTTATAAGTCAAATTATTTTGACTTAATGTGATTATAAATTATATTAAAGTCACACAAACCATAATCAGAATATTCATTAAGATGTAAAGCTCCATTATTCACAATGAACCTTCATTTAGATTTATCCTTTGTAATGAGTTAACTGTATTACTTATAGTTCTACAAACTTATAAGTTCATATATTGTAAAATATGAAGAAGAATTTTTTTTTATCAGAGAGGTCCAAAGCTCCAGATCGAGGCAATATTCAGGCTTCAATATGCCTTGTTCTGGGTGAAAAGTGAGTCTGAAGAATAATCTTGCTACTGGTTAAAGATCTGTGAAATATATTGGCAGAGTGAAATTGCAAGGGTAAAAAAAGGCAAAAGGATACTGCAACTCCCACTCAAATATACACAACTCATCAACCAACAAATCACAGAACAAGCAACTGGAGGACAGTTCTGTGAGTTCCTATACGAGTCAGAATTCCCAGACTTTAGACAAGTGATAGTCTTGAGTGGCATTTCTCAGTAGTTCTGTGCATGGATCAGATTCTCAGATTCTCTATGGGAAAAGCATTTTGTAAACAAATACATTTGAGAAGTGCTGCACATTCCAGTTCTCCCTTGGGAACTTCTTAGGTATTTTCATTTATTAAAGCTAATGAAGCTTTAATAGGCATGGGTGGCTTATGCCTATAATCCTAGATACTTTGGGAATGAGAGCTAGAGCATCATAGCTCATAGGTATAGGCAGATAAATCCCCAAGATTCCCATCTTCAAAATAATAAGCAAACTGCCATACTAGGGGTATGGCTCAAGTAGTGGAATATCAGAAAATTTTAATGAAAGGAGAAGGAGGAGGAGAAGAGGAAGAGAAGGAGGAAGCAGAGGAGGAGGAGGAAGCCCTTGAAACCCTCTCCAGCAAAGATGAATGATCATCTATCTCACTTCTTTTACCTTCCAACTTGGATCATGGACCTGTTTCTCTATGGCCACTGCATTTATGAATTAGCAATGGAAGTCTTGTTTCTTGGAACATGTGATGGACAATGCTGACAAAGGCTGACAATTTAGGGAACAGAGAATTGGCACAGGGAGAAGAGAAGGAAATGCTAAGTGAGCGCCATACTATCTCAGAGTCCTAGCAGTATGTATTGTGTGGGTCTGCAATGTCCATCTGAGCCTGTTATTGAAATTCTCACTTAGTTTTCCCACAGTGGGAGAAGCATTGGCTCAGAAGTGAGGAATCAAGGATTCCATTTTGCTCTCTGCAACTGAGTGCCTTTGAAAAATGAGCTTCCCAATCTGAATCTCATTTTTCTCAATTGTAAAGTCTGAGGATTGAAAGAAATGGTCTTGATTGTCCTTTCTAGGTCCAATTAGATGATTCTATCTTAACTATTATACTGAGAAAAAAAAGAGAAAATAGGATTTGCTTGACAAGAATTCTCTTTATTGCCTAGCTTTCCTGGAATGCAAAAATGAATGATGTACGAAATAGAAATCCTGTTCTACAACTATACATGGTTTAGTAATTCTTAATTTTCATTATTCCCCCAATTTTGGTTGCAGATTATAGAGTCATTGGCTGTGACATAAAATAAATGAAGTTTTGGTGCCACATTCTCTGTGGCACCAGAGCTTTAAAAATAGGACAGAAACTTCTAACAGCTAGATCATTAATTAAAGCTACAGGGCAATTTAAAAATTAGTTCTTTTAATTAATTGTCCTTAGGGATCCACGTTCTGTGACTATACTACTTTTAGTTATTAAACACAGCTTGTACTTCAAAAAAAAGAGGAACATGTGGTTAAAACAACTGATTTAAATAAAGTCAGTCTAAAAACATGGAGAAGTACAACACAGCATAGTATTTTGCAAAAGTCTTTGTATTTTGCATAAGTTAGCTTTTTTTTTAGTGAAAAATCAAAATTAGTTGAGAGAGAAAACTTGTGACTCCCAGGGAAACGAAATCATTGCTCTAGTGTCACATATCACTGACCATTTGTCATAGTTCCTATTAATTGGGCTCTGAAAAAATGATAGTTTATAGACTGATGACCTAAAGTCATTTGTAAGTGGCACCTTCAGTATACAGAACAAGAAACTGAGTCAGTTTGAAAGCTGATCAAATTATCTTAAGATGTCTTTTCATACTGAGCCAATCTACTGCAATGGTAGGTTTCATCCATAAATACTATACATTTGATTAGATATAGAAACTATTAATAGAGATTCTTTCCCACCGGTATACATAGTACTAAGCAAAAATACTGGTCTCTCATAATTTGAAGTCAAACCTATAATAGGTTTCTCAACTTTGACAGCAATGCTCAATCTTCAATTGCTAGAAGACCAGGCTGCACTTAAGACCAGTCAGTCCTGGTTCAGTGGGTACAGCATGGGGGGTCATTTTCTGAGAGATTATAATATAGCCAGTTGAAAAGCAGCGACTACACATAGGTTAGCCAATGAATGAATTTCCAACTGGACGAGTTGCACTGTTTTGGTTTAAAGGTGGCAGTGTAGCTGGGTGCCAGTGGCTCGTGCCTGTCATCCTAGTTACTTAGGAGGCTGAGGTCTGAGTATCACAGTTCAAAGCCAGCCAAGGTGGGAAAGTCTGTGAGACTCTCATCTCCAATTATCTACCAACTCCCCTCCCTCTTCCCCTCTGGAAATGGTGCTGCTACTCAAAGTGGTAGAACACTAGTTTGGAGTGCAAAAGCTCAGGGACAGTACCCATGCTCTGACTTCAAGCCTGAGAACTGGCATCAAGCCCCCCCCACCCCACCAAAAAAAAAAGAAAGATGGCAATGTAAAGTACATCTACTCCTTCTGTAGGGAACTGCTCAATGGAAATAAACCTACCTGTTTTAAACGGCAAACAAAATGTAGAAAGTGGCTAACCTCCCTGTAGAAAGTGTTCTGGCAGGAGGCCTGAGTAGCTGACCACATTATAAGGACTCAGTTACAAGATCACTTAGAGATGTGCAGCAGAGAGGATTTCCAGACTCCCAGGGTAGACACTTGTTTTTGCCTGTCTACATCACGACAACTATTGTCAACAGCCCCATTTTCTTCTTCAGGGCCTCTCTCATCTTTATTTTGTATGGTCCTGGGGATACTGGAAAAGTTGGCTACCAATTTCTTACACTTTGAGCAGAGACTAGAGGGAGAAAAACATGGCACAGGTATTGGTCACCATCGATCGTTGTGAGAAACTGTGAAATGCTGTTCCAGGGATCCCTGGAGCTGCTCTGATTCCTGGGGCCCCTGGGGCTTTGTTGTTCTGGTGATCTTTAAATTCTGGGATGAAGGATATCTGCACTTACAGTTCAAGAACCTAAATGGAGTGCTCTATCATCATTGAGATCCTAGCTCAAATTCCTTTGTAGGTCTGGTAGCATTCTATACTGGGGTTCATTTTGGATCCTTCATTTTTTGCATAAACTAGCTCAAGGTATCTTTATATTTATGAATCTTAACTGATACAGACTTACCTGGCTTCTCTATTTATGGGGAGAGTCCTGAGACTTTAAAATCATAGTAAGGCCTTCCCGACTCCAGCCTTCAAGGTTATCATCAAGAAAACCCAACACTTAGCATTCTGCATGCATTGTAAAGCTTCATTTGTGGATTTTCATTTCATAAGTATGAAGATCTTGGAAAGAAATTCATAACAAAGGTGTATTTCGAGATGAATAGGATTAAAAAGCTTATCAAATACAAACATGGTTCTACATAATGTATGATCCTTTGAACAGGAGCCCAACTCTACTCATGAAAGTAAAAGCTATTATTTCTTCTATCAGGCAACATTAAGTAAAATTATAGTACTACCATCAAATTCAACTGTACACCAATAATTTTTCATTTCCTATGGTACTCTTCTTTATTAAAAATCTTTATTAAATAACAAAATATGCCTGCTACTACAATAAGTACTTCCTCGAGCTCAGTATTAACGACTTGGCATACAATTCAAGGCTGTCTCTCTGAATGCAAGAAACATGACTTTTGCCTTGTGATGCAGCCAACAGACTTGCACTAGTATAACAGTAAGGACCAAAGAAAGTCTTCCAGGTTTATCTAGGCCCAAGTCACAGGAACGGTAAGGGAGGGCAGGGTGTTCGATTGGTGAGTTCTTGTTTAATCTGGATCCACAGAGCTACATCATTAAAACTCCGTAGTATTTGGTAAAAGATTAAAAAGGGGGAAACAAAATGTACAATTCATAAGTAGAAGTGATTAACAGTGCCATGATCTTTGCACACTCTGAATGCACTAAAATTAAATGGAAGAAGTGGAGCCAGTGTCAATAAAATGTGACCCCCAAAGTCTGATTAGTTTGTTTACTGTCTATCAGAAAGGAAAATTCTGGAAAAGCCTGTGGGATAAATAGGAAGAGGCAGTTTAAAAGGTAATCCTTAGACTATCATACTTTATTTTAAATATAAATACATCACAAAACTAAAGGTACCAGAATACATTTTCTGTAGTATATCAAGCCATCATTTCATTAACACTGCAAAAATTTTGAATGAGTAACGCTTAATTTGTTTATATAAAAATATATGAAATAAAACATGTAAGATGAGGATAAACAAATAAGAACTGATTCAGAGTCCCTTCACAATTTCAAAAATCACACATGTCTACAGAAAGAATGTAGGTATTCTTAACATTGAACGTTATTTACAAAACAGCTTCACTTCTCTCCATTCCTTTCCATTCCTTGGGGCCATCTAGCCAAAGCACATACTGTGATACCTCTTCAATAGAGTTTGGACTCTGGAGGGAGGGGTCATATCAACTCATAGTATTTCCCAGTCTGAGGGTCGAAGTAACAGTTTAGACAAGGGTCGTACAACAGAGTCAACACTTCCTCATCCTCTTCCACACTCAGATCTTCTTCTCCTGTGGGAAAGGGGAACCACAGGCAAGTTAGCTGAAGACCTGGATTCCTAAATGCCACATGAGAAGGGCAGTGAGGCAGGAATTGCTATCACTTCTCTAGGAATCTTTTTTTTTTTTAAGCCAAGTGTTGGGCTGCCAAGGAGGAATGCTGGGGAAATGATGACACACCATACAGGTACTGTAAGATCCAGAAGAAATGCTAGTAATCCAAAAGCCCAGCTTCATAATTAAAAAGGACAAAAATAGCATGGAGACTTTTTTCTTTCATAAAAGCCTATAAAAGAAGAAAGGCATAGGGCCAAAAGACTAAACAGTTATGTTCATTAGGATTAGGGAAAGTATTCAAAATTAATTATCAGTACTAAACTTGCATATGGGCCAGAGCTATATTAAATTCAATTAAACACAGTTTCAGTGACAAAACAGAAAACCAGTCTTCATTCTCACATCCCCAAAGGCTACCAAACAAATATAAATTAATTAAGATAATATCATGGACAAATATAAGATATAGAAAGGAAAACTGTATGTTATGCCATTTGTGGTTTTAGTGGTAGAGATGGTCTCTATTTGCTGGGAATATAAACATGGCCTGGTTTTTCTTGTGATGGTGATTTAGGTGGATTAGATGAAGAGAACATTCAGTGCCTATGTAGTGAACAGTTTCACTAAATGACAAGAAATTAAAGAAATGTTTCAGGATTGGGGATATAGCTCAGTGGTAAAACAATTTTGTTTAATCCCTAGCACTAATAAAAAAAGGTGCTTGTGAGAACCCCAATGTTCCCGGTATTACTTTGATATTTGGAAGTGAGTTCTCAGGAATTCAGGGGGTCCTGACCTTCAAGCTAGAGAGAAGAATAGTAGAGGAAGAGCCTGAGTCCAAGGGCCAGTTCCTGAGGGCTTGGACAGTAGGTAGAAAACCAGCTACTGCAAGTAACACAGGCTTAACAAAACTGCTTCTGATAAGTGTGCGAATGAAAGCCAATGTTCTTTTTTCATAATTTTTATTGTAATTAATAGAGGGGTTACAGTTATATTCGCCAGATAGAAGGTACATTACTTGACACACAGTGATACCCCTTCTCATGTTTTTGTCCTTACCTCTCCCTCCACCCCCATCATCTTGTTTTCCTTCCTTCCCTTTCTTATTTTAAATAAACAGATAAACATATATATATAATATAATATACCAGATAACAAGGTAAGATACTGTAACAATATGAGAATAACCAAGGTACAACAAAAGAGATGAGAAGTAACATTAAGAACAACAATCACACATTAAATAGCTCTTGTTTCCATATCCTGAAGGTCCTTTCATTTAGCCTCATCCTATATATGAAATCCTATGTTTTCAGCAGTCAGAACATATATCTTTCGTCCTAGTACTCAAGAGGCTGAAACAGAAGAATCCTAGGTTTGAGGTTAGCTTAGACTATGGCTGTGTCTCAAAACCAAAAACCCATGATCTTAAACTTCATTGCTCACAGTAATGGAAGGGGATAGTGACTGGATCCCATTTTACCTGGTGCATGGGTATCTTCAGGTCATTGACAAACTGGAATTAGGTTCAAGAGCATGATTGGACGGTGAGGATTTGAAGCTAAACCACAATCATCCTTGCAATAACTTAAACATATTTAATGGGAACTTTCCCTGAACCAGGTATTGAGCTAAGAGTCAGGGATAGACAGATTTTAAGACACAGATCTTGTACTCAAGGGGTGAGTACTGAAGTGGTGAAATGTGCAATCAGGGGAGTCACCTTTCTTGGGAAGTGGAATTTAAAAGGAGTGTCTTGCTTTCTGTTATTTTATTGGTAGAGCCTTGATGGCTTAGTGCTTCCTCATGCACTAGCTCCTTGGAGGACCCGGAGGAGCCTGGGGAATAGGCAGGTGTTACTGTCCCTCTCTTAAAGATGAGGCATCCAGTCTGCAAGATGAGATAGTCCCTACAAAGTTGCCTGGTGACCTCAACCAAGTGTCGAGGGACAAACTCAAGTTTCAGTGTTTTTTTGTAATGTAATGTAATATATAAACAATAAATAGAGAAGCATTAATCTGGGCTGGCTCTGGTGACTTGGGTTCATACATTATAAGCAAGTGACATACCATCTCAATGTGAACAGTGACACAAAACCAGCTCAACCAGAAGCTGCCAAACTAAGCTCTCACTAGGGACTGCCATTTTAACCAATCACTAGCTGTCTAATCCATCTCATAATAGCTCCCCCCCCCATTCCCCTTTTAGTGGAACATCATCACTGTAGTCTGGCAATAAGTGATTCATGAGTTGTTGTGTGCTCCAATAAGCTCTTAAAAAATCTTAATGCACCTAAAATTATCTTTTGACACTATGCCTGATGTTTTTGTGAAGGGAGTGGTATAACACATTTAATTGGGAGCTATTACAGTAAAAGAACTTAAACATAGCAAAGAGTAAAAAAAAAAGTGTCCTACATATTCAAATACCAGATTTGGAAACAAAGGAAATTTGATTTCCTACATATCAGAATGACTGGTCATTGTGACACAGTGCAAATGAATGAGCAGAGGCAAAGAGTTCATTAAGCCAAAATAAACTGGGCTAATATTTTTAACTCCAGAGATGAGATAACTTGGGTAAAGTGATAGCAGCCTTTCTTCCTTCAAGTGGGATGTATGAAAAGTTAGGAAGAGTTTCCTAATGGAAATACATTCTCTACAGAGTGTGAACCAGGAACTGGGGCAAGCACTCATGCAGAATTTTGTGGATAAACCTGCACAGGAAAGGGAACAGATCCAGTGATCTCTCAGTGCATTTGATGAGCTTCTGTGCCGTTAGCTATGGCTGTTTATATCCTTGAAGTATGACAGGATCACAATGGATTAAATGAGAGGCTGACCTGAGCACTGGGCACAATTTCTAATTCAGATCAGGAAGTCAGAGGAGAAAGTTTGTTTTACTTTCTTTCCTTTCACTGTGGTGAGAGTGGTCCTGGAGGCTGGCTTCCTATACTTATTCCTCTAAGTGGAGAGGCTGGAAATTGCTTTCCAAATGTTCAGCTCATCCTAGGGATGACTGACCTCTTTCGGGTCCCCTTTGCACATCAAAGGAGACAATGCATGTTCTTTGCTTTCAACTGTGAACTCCATCACCCCTGTGACATTCGACTGCTTCAGAGAATGGAAATCTACTGTGTACTCCCAATGTGACCCAGGTAGTCATGGCTGCTGTGGCTGTGGAATGACCTTGACCTTACGCAGAACAAAAGCAGCCACTAAAGATTAACAAGTAGTGAGATGGGGAGTTGATACTGCAGAGATGCTGAGAGCAACTGCAGGCCCCAGGTTCCAGCATGTCTGGGGACAAATCGGGACTCTGTGGTGTGCTGCTTGTATGGCTGCAGCCCAGCTGTGGGTTAATTCACCTCAGTGGACCTAGATTTCCTATTTATGAACAATGCCTGTATCATAGGGTTTTGTGGAAGTCTAAATTGAACTTTTTGATAGGCATAGCAGTAATGGTTCAATAAATGGTAGTTTACTGTTACCGTTACTACAGAAGCTACGTAAAATAATCATGAAGAATAAGCTGTAAGTTACTAACTTAAAACAGCTAGAAGTATGGATACAGCTTAAAAGTATGATTTGGGAAGGGCTTTCTTCAGGCATGTGACACGACAAATGTAGACAGAGGCCAGGGTTAGGTCCAAATCCCATGTTTCCCACATCAATGCTATAGGACACGGGAAATTTACTGCTCAGAGCTTCTGTTTCTGATCTGTAAGTCCAGTCATGAATAGTAGCTGTCACAGATCTAAATGGGACTAAGTAACCTTCATCACACTGATAGTATCCAGTAAAAACAGTTAATAATAATCACAATGGAAAAGGCAGGCTATCTAAGGTAGATAAGGAGTGATATGTTTATTTATAAATTATTTCCTTATCCTAATTATCTGTTTTATGTTTTTTACTATTGAAAAAAAGTAGAAGTGGTTTGGAATGAAATCAAAAGCCCTCAATTAGTTTTATATAGAATACTATGATGATGATGATGATGATGATGATGATGGTGATGATGATGATGATGGTGTGTGTGTGCTGGTACTGGAGCTTGAACTCAGGGCGTGGGCACTGTCCTGCCATTTTTTGATTCAAGACTGGCATTTTATCACTTGAGCTTTTTGATGGTTCACTGGTGATAAAAGTCTCACAGATTTTCATATCTGGATTATCTTCAGATCTCAGACTCCTGAGTAGGTAGGATCATAAATGTGAGCCACCAGTGTCTGGCATTTTTTTTTTTAATGATACTGGGGTTTGACCTTAAGAGTCTCACACTTGCTAAGCAAGACTCTACCACTTGATCTACTCCACCAGCCTCTGAATTACTCTTAGAACAATAACAGTCCTTAGACCAACAATGATATATTCTTCAAGAAATATGACTCATTTTTTGCATCAGATGGAATGTTTACATCACTGAGGTTAATGATTGCGAGTCATTCTCTCTCAGGGATCTGCTACTTGGTTTTCTGTCTTTACTCCATCAACACTTGGACAAACTAACCTCTAGCACATAAGAAATAAACACTATATCCTTGTTTTTTACATTCTTTGCTTTTACAAACACACACATAAATATGTAAGTGGGTGCTAGTAAATGAGAAAACTTGCTGCATTTTCCAACCAGTCAGGAATCTTTCAAGATGAAAATAACTATTCTAACAGGCCCTGAGTCATTATCACCCAACGTTGCAAATGGGTCATGCGAAACCAATTCGTTAGTACTGGTTCTGCTACATAATGCATACAAACTCGAACAGTGACTGCTGTATAAATGCATTTGTTCCAGTGCACATCACTACAGAACCCGAACCTCATGCCTTGTAACCATGGGACTAAGATAGGCTTTGTGGGTGTTGGAACCAAAACTTTAAATGGATGTATTTAAAAACTACCAGTGATGGCATTTGTAAAAAATTGGGTGAGATCGTGTATAATTTTATGTTGAGATAAGTACTTTAAACATACATAAAAGGTTTCGTTTTCATTGTAACTTAATTTTCAAGGGCTCCAACTTACATCATTTTGCCAGTACAGTCCCTACGTAATGAAATTATAATATCATTAAGTAATTATGACTATGATGTCAAGCACTGGATATGTTTTGAAAGGTAATTATCCTGCATGGGTATGGGGTAATTTTCAATTATATTCTTGGATGGTGCAGAGTTTGTTTTTGCTCAAAATGCTAAATTGCTCTATTTAAAGACTGGCTACAGAAGCTCTAAAAGGACAAATTAACAAATAAAAACCATTTTCTGCTACCAGGCTAAGAGCATCTGGACGGGGGTCCAAATTACATTTTTATTCTTCTCCACATCAAAAAGCCATTCCTAGTGAAATAAAATTACCTTTCAGATACTAATCTGTTTACAAACTTTCAGCCTCATCCCCTTTGAAATTGGCTAACAACAATAAAGAAAATCCAACCGAGCCAGACCAAATGGAACAGTACTGCCCGTTCCTCCCTTCAAATCAGCTTCAGTGAATCACCCCTTGGATTCACCTTTGAGAGTCAATTAATAGAAATGTTTAATTATCTGTATTTATTGCATTTTAACTGTGGATAATGAAAAGAAACCTGTATGTGCAAAGCTAAATCTTCAGTTTGAAAATAAACCACGTGGCAGACAACTCTGAATCAAGACAACTGTACTTGATTTTCACTTTTCCGATGCTGCTATCTAGGGCTTACTTTTTCTTTAAAGTTAATGTATTTTCTCTCTCATATGGATCTTGAGAACCAACTGGCTATATTTTTTATATGCATACGAACCCACTATTGTTTAAATAATTCGCTGGTGAGTGATCATTTTGTACAGTTGTCAGCCTGAAGATCGATAAAGAGAACATTTGAGATAAGATTCTGCTGAAGACAGGGTGTTTGAAAACTATCCCCCAAAATCCCCCATAGAAGGGCAAAATGAACTTGCACTTGAATCTGGAAGGTCTACCATGAAATCTTGAATTTTTGGACCTCAGTAAACGCACATCTTCCGATAGGAGATAAATAACACACCAGAAATAAAAAAACTAGAAATGAAGAAAAGATACTTTCTTTCAGTGGAAAGAAAGTTATATTGTTTCTGGAAGGCAAATAACATGTCTGTGATTACAGTTTGTGGGCCATTGGGAAATAAGAACCTATTGCAAAAACTAGAGGCTATGTTTTGTTTGGAAAATGTCATTCGAAGGGTCATGTTGAAGATTTGGTTAATTAGGGGTTCTTGCAATTTTACTGGCTCCAGGTAGTAGTCTCTAGCTATGAAAGTGCAGTGATTCCAATGCGGTCTTGAGAGCGTGTGGTTTGCAGCACTGATCTCATTTTGTCACATGTGAAGGAAGGTCCCTAGTCAAGCTATGGGGCTCAGAAGACTTACAGTGGCTAAGAGCATGATTTGGTGTAAGGTGTCCACATTAAGAAAATGAAACTGCATCTCAGGTCTATCAAAGAGAGCTAGGCCCACATTCTGGGCCAGGATCTCTTCTGAGCTGTCTGTGTGGTATCTGGAGGTAGGAATAGCTTAGAATGGGGAAGAGGAAGCCTCAGGCACAAGCAATGTGCTGGTTTGCATTCCTCTGGGAGAGGTCATTTCTAGTGTCCCTAAAATGTAGGCCTCTATATTTAACAGCAGCCTTGATTTTCTTCTCTCTCATTACTTTCTCTACAGAGAAGAGACCTGTGGAGTCCTAATGGTTATTGTTATCTCTCTTCCCTAAAATTAAAGAGAACAAAAGGTAACTAGATGCCTACAGGGGAAGGAAGAGGCATTTCATTCAACAACAGCCTAAAGACCATGAACCAGTTTATAAACTAGGAGTCTAAGTGGGGAGGTTTAGCAGAGTACTGTTCAATCAGAAAGTTTATTAAAAAGAGCCACAGGCGGCATTTCAGTCATGTGGGAATTCTCTGGCCACATTGTGGTGTTGGATGTCAGGCAGGCCTTTGGCAGCATCCTTCTTTATACTTACTGGGTCTGTGACTCAAGATGGGGAAAATACATTATCTCAGGCTGGGAAATGTTGGAAAAAGCTATCATGGGGTAAGGTGCAGAAAAACTCCATGCAATGGCAGGCATATAACTATGTCTCATCAGTGTTAGATTTCATTAGTTTTTAAAATCACAATATTGACCTTGGAAGGGTTGCCCTTCTTTTTTTTTCCTGTGAGACAGTCTTGCTATATAACCCAGGCTGGGCTTGAACCTGCAATCTTCGTGCCTCAGCTTCCTGAGTACTGGCATTACAGGTGTATACCACTATACCTGGCTCTGCTTTGTTTGTTAAATAAATCTTTGAGGTACAAACATGATCCAAGCAATAGCTCAGATCATCCTCGAGTCTACCAGGGGCCAAAATCTCATGGAGTTTTGCTATGTCCTTGATAGCATGTTAGGCTCCAGGAGCAAATATGCTTCCTAAAGCAAGACTTTTAAGACTTTCTGGTCAATCTTGAGGCTTGAACTCAGGAATTGAGTGTTGTCCCTGAGCTTTTTTTATGCCCAAAGGTGGCACTTTATCACCTAAGCCACAGGCTCCACTTCCTGCTTTTTTTTTCCCCCCCAGTGGTTAATTTGGAGATGAAAGTCATACAAATTTCTCAGTCTCCTGAGTATTATAGGTATGAGGCTCCAGTGCCTGGTTTATTTTTAGACTGTTTAGACAAATGTCTGGGAATTAAGTAACTGTAAACAGAATGACTATGAAAAGACCCCTCTATTGGGATGGGACAACTGCCAGATACCACTTGTTTGGGTTTGCTATGAGGATTTGTGAAACTTCTGTAAATTCTTCATTAGTAATTTGGATATTACATCTAAAAAAGAAAGAATCACTGCTTGTTTGCATCTCCTGGGATACGGATTTTGGTTCATAAAGGAATATCCTGTGTGGCACTGTTATAAAGACTGTATTAGAATATTATTTTATGAGTCTTGGGCAACTTTGGATTGTCTTTCTCACTCAAAATCTGTGTGAACCACAAGAGAGGTCTACAGGCTGAAGAGAGAGGTCATTATTATTCCATTTTGGAACTGGTAGGCATGAATAATTTAAGGGTCATATCGGTAAAGGAACAAATGTCAAAAACAAATTGACAACTCTTCTTTGAGCAAAGTATGGTTCATTTTCAAAAGGTCAGTTTGGTAGTTTCCTTGAGTAAGTTCTGAAATCCTCACTTCTCATTTTCGCATTTCGCACGAGCTCCAGGAAAACACATTTTTAGTAAGTGTTAAGGGCACCCTTGGCTAGTAGTAATTGCTATTCAGCAAGTGTATTACAGCCCAGGAGGAACTGTGAAGAGCTGGCAGTTTCTCCATCCAGTGGGGTAGCAGGGATCAAAGTGCGACATTGTTCCTGCAGGCTGCTCTGCTCACTTAAATGTGGCATTTACACTTGAGACACTGCCTAAGCAGAGACTGGCTAGGACATAAAGTCCAATTGGATAAAGTAGGGCTGGAACCTCTGGCTCAGGGGCCCAATGTAACTCATGCACTTGAAAGTTTTCTAGATTATGCATTGGTCAGACTATCTTTTTCTGCTGTTAAAATGCAGTCCCACCTCTAGTTTGCACCAGTGCATTTTGGGTCTCCATCTCTGATGGAGATAAGATGGTTGGTGGTTCATTACGTTTCTCTACTAATCTAAGTGAATTATGCAGAGGTTAATAACAATGCTCACTGTTTGTAGTCTGTGGTTAAAACTGACAAGCACATGTGGGTCCAGGCAGAACACAGGAAGGAGGAATTAATGTTATCTCTTGTTTTTTTTTTTTTAATTTATTTATTTTTAGTATTGGGGCTTGAACCCAGGATGTTGCATTTGCCAGGCAAGTGCTTTGTCACTGAGCTACATCCCAGCCTGCTTTTGTTTTATTTTGAGATATGATCTTAGTATGTAGCCCAGCCAGGCCTTGAACTCATGACCTTCTTGCCTTAGCCTCCTGAAGGCTGGGATTGTAGATGTGTGGCCATCATGTCCGATGTGCCTATTGTTTTTACTCTAAGACTGAAAATGGGTGATCTATTTTCCCTGTGAATTAGCCTGCACAAACCATGCTCACAAAGCAGTGAAATGGTTAGCACAAAGACGTGATATGATGGAAACCTGTGCCCCATTCTAGTTTGAAGATTGACTTGACATTTGACCTAGGGCAAGTCACTGACCTTGTTAAGCAAATTGAGGTCACTAGACCTCACTAGTATTGGCAATTGGTTCATTAAAGGCAGAGTTCTGAGATCTTAACTCCCCTTTAGCCAGGGCAGCTCAGCTTTCATCTCCAGTATATTAGGATTTCATAGGAGCTTTTGCTTAGAAAATCTTAATATATTATAAAATTGTACATATAGGTGAAGTTTAAGAACTGCTGCCTCACATCATCTTTAACTTTCTAATTCCTGGAAATGTATGGGCTTAAGCCCAATATTGTGTTTGAACTCTAGAAATATGCCAACTCTACCACGACAAGAGGGGAAACTGAAAGGCTATGATATTCCCTATTTTTTATGGTTGCTATAAGAGATGACAGTTAAAGAAACTTCTAACCATCCCTCCCTTCTTTTCTCCCCTCCTGTTTTCTTCTAATGAGAATTTAGAGATTGTAATTTAGAGATACACTCCAGCAGTTGCATCAGGACCAGGGATCCAGGAGCAAGCCAGCTCATGGTCTCTGCTCTTAAACTCAGGAAGAAAGACGAGAAACGATTAAAAAAACAGCCAAGATTGACAGCTGTGAAAAGGGCCTTGAGGGAACTGTTAGAGGGGTAAATGAGAGGGCACTGTAGGTGTTCTGAGCAACTTAGGTGAGGATCTGTGGGAAAACTACTATAAGGAGACAGCTATGTGCAAGGACCTAGGCTGGGTAGAACCATGGTCCAATGACTGGGCTTTGTTCTGTCACCACCCTTTGGTTGCAGCTGCCATCTTGTTAACTGTGGCTATCATTTCTAATAAGCAGGAAAGTCCAGGGCTAAAGCAGAAACACCTGGTTTCTGTCTGTCTGTCTGTCTTTAAGAGTTAGGCATTTAGCACTTGAGAAAAATACCTATAGAAAAATACCCAGAGAAATACCTTTAGAAAAAAATGGTTTTCAATCACTAGTTCTACTTATGATTCTTTAAGAAGGTAATCTATTAATTGGCTCAAAACGTGGAATATACAAACATAGTTGCTGGACTCTGTGACTAGAGTGTTTTGTGTTAAAACCCTAGCTCTGCCTTTGTAGTTGCAGGACCTAGGGCAAATGACTTAAACACTTTGTGCCTCAGTTTCTTCAGCTGCAACAGGTACACAAGAGAACATATACGGCATTATTTTTCTAATAGCGATGATGTGGTGGTTAAATGTAGCACAGTCTCTGGCATACAATAAGTGCTACTTCAAGGAAGGGTCACAGACTGCCCACAGCCACACCCTCCTTTCCTTTTTGATGATGAGAAATGGAAATATAAGCCATTATTTTTGTTTGAGAAACACTTCATAGGGACGCATGGAAACCCTATCTTAGTATATAGGTCAGTACACACAGTACGAGTCTTTGTAAAACTACGCCAGAACTATGCATGATTAACCAAATAGGAAAAAAGGTTTTGGTGGTATCAACTAACTACAAACCATGCAAGCACATGAGAAGAGGGGAAGGGACCAGATGGAAAAATTAAGGGTGACAGGCAGAAGGGGATTCTGATCTGATTAACACTGGCTGGCACATTTCCACAATCCTCTGAATTAAATTTGTTCTCAGAGGAAGTTCTGTTTACTTTCAACATACTGGAGCTCCTGCTGCCACAACTGAGCTTTGAAATGGAGACCTTAAGATATTCTTCCAGACACTTATTACCAATACATATCTTGGGTGCCTTTGCTCAAGGACCCCACTCTCAGTTGCTGTGGCTTATTTAGGACAGTTTAACATAACATATTATTTGTTCTTTTACAGCAAGGTCTCCCCCTGACAGCCAAGATTCTATTTTTCTGTCATAAGTAATTATAAATGTACACCTCTACAAAGACTCCCAATTTGGGGAGCATCATCCACTTCACACAGTAAATCACAGAGACATCTTTATCCCTTGGGTGACCAAAATATACAACTCAGATGTATGAGCTTTCACTTGGAATTCTCCATACCTGAAGAAAAATGGGGAGGCTCTACTTTCTCCTTGTAGCAGTTAGAAAAAAAGAAAAATGAAAAAAAAAAACCAAAACCAAACCAAAACCGAACCCAAACTCAATAATCTGGCACTTTGGTTGGACCAATTTATATTGGTTCCTCCCTCTTTCTTTCTTTCTTTCTTTCTTTCTTTCTTTCTTTCTTTCTTTCTTTCTTTCTTTCTTTCTCTTTCTTTCTTTCTTTCTTTTCTTTCTTTCTTTCTTCTAAGCTTTGTTATGGCACTACAAAATTGTCTCAGTGAATTCTGCTCTGAGATTTTTTTGTCATTCCAATTATGTATACTTGATGTCACCCCTCTGCCTACCCTCTCAGACCCTCTGTTTTCACCGAAAATTCTTTTGTGTTCTTCTACCTTGTAGTTCTGACAGTAACCAAGTCTCCTCCTCATAACCAGAAGCTAATTCCATGTTCATGACTCATCCACAAAAGGGATGTCAGGGACATTTTCCTTAGTGTTTCCTTCCCACTCAGTGCTAATAACTTATCATAGTGATGCAGCAGAGCTGTGTCTGCATTAAGGAAAACATGTACAGGCACATGTCACTTAATGATTAGGACATGTTCTGAGAACTGCAAATGTCTGTCAGTTTTGTTGCTGTGTGGATATCATGGGGTGCTTACTGCTTATGGAAACCTACAAGCTGTACTTCAATCTCATGATTTATCTGGTCTCTTACACAGAGGAGAGGAGTTGAGACTGTTGCTGGTGTAGCATGGCATACTGTTTAACTAACTAAGCTTTTCTGTTTTGGAAGTAGGAGTACATTCTAAAATAATGACAAAAGTAAAAGGAGAAAGATTTATATGATCTGAAGAGAGACAAAAGTATAGCAGTAACAGTAATACATTATCATCATGTGTTACATGCTGTACATAAGTATATGCTAACATATACTTGCCACTGGCAGACAGCTCTGTTTATAACAGCATCACCACACACAGGTAACCAAGGCAGGGCAGTGTGATACCACAATGGCTATGCCATTGCTAGATGATGGGAAATTCTAAGCTCCAATAAAAGCCTAAGGGACCATTGCCATATATGATGTTGACTGAAACATCAACAACACTGTATCTTAGTAGTGTTAGAGGACTGGCTCTGCTTTATAATCATTTCAACAAGTAGAATCTTGTAGGTACCATTTTAAGTGCTTGAATACAGGAAAGCATAATTAATACTATGTTGATCTTCCTAAGAAAGTAGCAGAATGGGCACTATATCTAGTATTATTTTACATAGGTGGTAACTGAAAGTCCTAGATGTCACACAGTAGAAATTAGTAGAGCTAGAATTGAAGGTCAACCTCAGAAGAACAGTAGCCAAGTTCTCTATATTCTATGTAGGAAAGAACATGAGTCATTCTATGTAGGAAAACATGAGTCATAGGTTATCTCATTTTGGATGTATAAACCTAAATGATCAACATTTAAGGAAGACAGTGGTTTATTTTCTCTACTAAGAGTATTGTTTTTGTTTCTTTATGCATAGCATTTTTTTCATATTCCTACCTTGAGCACTCAGACTTCCAGAGGAATCCAGATGCTGCTCTGTTGGCTGTTGACTGGGAGGAACAATTGGTGGGCTCAACATGTTTAACCAGTCCCTAAAAAGAAAGTAAAATAAATGAGCAACACTGTAATTCCAAGAACACAAGCTCTCAAGATCAAGACAGGCCCCCAGTTTCTAAGAGTAAAGAACTTGGTTAAGTCACTTGACATTGCTATCCTTCATCTGAAAAAGGAAGATAATGATAATATTTCAGAGTCTAGTTGTCAGGATTAAGTGGATGTGAAACATTTGGCATGGATCTGGATACACAGTTACCTTTCAATAGATGTCAGCTATGGCACCATTTTCAATGAAGAGCACTGGTAATGATTTCAGCCTTCCCAACAATGATAAACCAAAGTGTGGTTGTAGTTTTGCGAAAATTATACCACTAAAATATTGAATGACTACCAATTCCTAAAGCTGAGAATGTCCTTGCAAGACATATTTTTTCCAGAATAAAAAGTATTTCAGTAAAAATTACTCAAGTCCTATTTGTAGTATTTTTGAGACTTTCATTCACCATAGCCATCACTAGATGATGGCTGTTGAAGTGAGGGGCGAGCATGCTGAGTAATTGAATTTTATCATAATACATGAAGGGCAGCAGAAAGGATTTGTCACTGATTTACTTCCGAGCTAATAGGGCATTTTCTGATAAGTACATTTTATTTCATCCATTTAATTAGAGCAGGCCAAAAAAATTTCCCACATTATAGAAAATTACGAGGTCATATACAAATTATCAGCCAGTGACCTCATCACTCAATAAAAGAGAAAAAAATGATACTATGTGATGACAGCTCAGCTTATAGCACAGGAAGTCTGCATCACAGCAGCAGGTGTGCCTGACTCTCTTGGTTCACAGAGTGAGGGAGATTCAAGTGGCCATTGTTGGGAACATGTTATGAAAAGCAAGATATTTACTTCTCAGGCCAATGATTTTGTTAGTGCTACTCCTCAATAGTAACTATGGAGATTATAGGTTTCCTTTTCTCTTGATCAACAAATAATCTCAGATTTATAGAGAAGTGGCAAGATTACAAAGACCTTCTGTATGTCTGTCACCGAGATTCCAATTTCGCCCTATTTGTTAGCAATCATAAAATGTAGTTAATTATTGTCTACATTGTAGTCTGAAAATTAATATAAACATTTACATTTTAAATGGTTTCTTTCTTCCCTTCTTGCTGATTTCTATTTTAAAACATAGTTCAGTACATAAAACATTAACAATTTAAAAATACACAAAAAGGTATATTCAGGTAAGTGTCAGATCATTTTATCTCTTCCTTTCTACATCTCCCACCCATCCCCTTATTCTAACCTCATCCATTCTCTAGAGGGGTTCATTTCATTTGTTCTGGTGTCTTCTTCCCATGTTTCATTATGCAAAAAAAGCACATGCATTTCTTTAAAAAATCCCCTTCTTCCTTATGCAAAAGGTAGTATGCTACGGTCATTCTTTTTAAATTTCTGTAGTTAGTGTTTTAAAAATATAATTATATTGTTATTATTAAGGTGAACAGAGAGGTCACCATAAGTTGGTAATGAGTACAATTCTTTATTACCAGTCCTGGGGCTACAACTCAGGGCCTGAGCACTGTCCTTGGGCTTTCTCAAGGCTAGTGCTCTACCACTTGAGCCACTTACCATTTCCAGCTTTTTCGATGTATGTGGTACCCAGGAATTGAATCCGGGTCTTTGTGAATGCTAGGCAAGCACTCTACTACTAGGCCAAACTCCTGGACCTACAATTCTTTTTGAACTATGTCACCCCTTCTTTCTCCTTCCCATCCCTGTCCACAAGTTATATAGTTCATTTTTCATATAGTGTGTACTGAATACCCTGTGGATTTTCCTTGTGTTATAGCTTACAACATGCTCTGGAGACTATTCTACACTAGTTCATGGAACTCCTTAGTCTTTGTCCCGTCTATCTATCTATTACTCCACCATGTGGATTTACCTTGATTTTCTTTCACTATTGCTGTTTGGACATGTTTCTAATACTTAATGATATTCATTTGGTTACTCTTCATGAGAGAAATCTGAATTTTAATTGCCTCTAATCCTACTATTCTGGATTCATGTAGTTCTTACATGAACTTATGAATCAGCTAATTGAACTAGATCTTCTGAAACTAGATCTGAAAAGGAGAGGCAGTATCCCGATGAAGATGGAGCTGAAAGAAGCGAAGCTCAAGATGCTCTTAGTGCCTACATTTCCTGTCATAGGAAGCTAGTTTAAAGAGAAAACAAAAGATCTTGCAATCTGGATTCTGGAGGAATAAAATAGTATAGACACCAGTGAATGAACTGGGCAACCATGGAAACGTGGGATGAGTAAGGCAGAAGTTTGGTTTAGAAATATTTAGGTATCTGGGCCAGGAGTTTGGCTTAGTGGTAGAGTGCTTGCCTAGCATGCACGAAGACCTGGGTTCGATTCCTTGGTACTACATACATAGAAAAAGCTGGAAGTGGTGCTGAGGCTCAAGTGGTAGACCTCTAGCCTTGAGAAAGTCCAAGGATGTTGGGAGCCAGAGTGGAATCAAACTGTACCTTGACTTGCATCAGATGATGGCTATATTGTCTTATTGCTTTCTGGCCCTATTCTATGTAAATGACCTGAGAATTAACATATGAATGTAACACCTGGAGGTTCCCTGGGAGAGGAGGAGGGAAGAAAGGGGAGTGGAAAATAAACGCGGCAGTCTCGGCAGTCTTTGCCTGGACTGCGGACATCCCGGACCCGGTGTGTCTGTCTCTCTTCTTTTTCTTCCTAGTCCTTGTCCCCTATTTCAGGAACCCCAATCTGCGAACCCTGGTTTGCTGCCGGTTGGCCCCGGCACAAGGACAGTGCCCAGGCCCTGAGTTCAAGCCCTGGGCTTGGCCCCCCCCCCCAAAAAAAAGAAATAGAACATTGTAAGAAAAGAGACAAAGGATATGGCTTTCCCTTTGAAGCCTGAGGATAGTGTGTGTAAATGAGGGGAAGCTAGAAAAATGGGCTGGAGACATAGTAAAGACTAAGCCATGTAAGGCTTTAAACCAAAATGTTTGAGGTTTTACCTAAAGCTTACTCTGGACTTGGAAAGAGTAAGAAAGAAGTGCTAGAGGAATGGATAGGATGACGACAATGGATTTAGAAATACAACAACACATTTGAGAACTAAGGTTAAGACTTAGTAATAGATACCTAAATATTTATTTTTTTTTCCAGTCCTGGGCTTAAACTCAGGGCCTGAGCACCATCCTCAGGCTTTCCTCAAAGCTAGCACTCCACCACTTGAGCCATAGCATCACTTCCAGCTTTTTCTGTGTATGTGGTACCAAAGAACTGAACCTAGGGACTTCAAGCATGTTAGCCAAGCCCTGTACCACTAAGCTGCGTTCCTTGCCCCTAGTTTATTTTTATTTGGCCTTCAGCTTAGCTGTTACTTCAGAGATGTATTGCCTGAGTTCTAGGTCTATCAGTGGACACCCTAGAAGGAAAACCAGGCATACTCAAGATGATTTGAGAACGATTAAGGAAGGACTCATTATAAAGGTAAGGAAGGTATAGAGAAAGCACAAAGGATAATGTAGACTACCAGGGTGGTTGCCTCTCTAGGCTTTCAGCGATAAGGAAAGAGTGATGATCAGAATCCGGAAAGCCAAGGACGTGGAGGGCCTCTTTGAACGAAGCTGAGATTTGGGGCGAAGGTTTGCAGTGAGCCTGAGTTAGTCTTATACAGAGGGAGCATGGGAAAAGCAACCCTAATTTCCTTCTTTGTTCTCACATTTCCATTGGCTGAGGACTATCAGAAACAAAAAGCAATGGAGTAATTGGTATAGTTATACCCATTAGCTTCTCTGGGGGCAAAGAGCAGGATACAGAAGGTGGGAGGATAAACCTACAGAGCTGAAAGAATGTGTCTAGACAAAATCCCTTGTGATTTCTGGACAGTCATCTTAATGTGTGATTATCCATTTAGCTGTGTGATTGAGTCATGTACCTCTTCCACCAAATCTAAGCTCCATAGAGCAGGCAGTCTTGTCTGTCTTCTTCAAGTATTAATTCTTAATTTTTGCTGAATGAATGAATGATTGTAGGAAGGCCAGGGCTATAAGAGAATGACATGTGAGAGCCAGATTGGACACTTGATACATTCTCTCAGGAAGATCCTGTAAGAGGAAGATTAGGATAACATGCTTTGAGAGTAATAGAGGAACAACAAGAAATCTGAAGAGGTAAATAGTTGAGGATGCTATGAGAATTATGCTCGCCCAAAATTTCTTCATTTCCCCTACTAAAAGTGCTCCCAGTACATGTTTACATTATGGTGACATATGTAATGGACTCACATCTCTTTCAAGGCAAAAGCTGGGATAGATGTATAAACAAGTACAATATTTTCATTTCACATCACTCCAGGTTTGTTTGGAGACATATAGCCAGTGCTTATACAAATGGGAAATCATTCTCCTAGCCTCTGTACAATCACTTCTCCTGTCCATATCTTTTGTCAGAAAATCTATAAAGCAAAGAGGATGCAGCTCCCAACAAATGCTCTGTGCTCAAAGAAATCAGGAAAAGCATTAACTTCTTTATACTCATTTAAATATGCTTTATATGTTCTCTGCAGAACTGAATATCTTTCTGGCTTGACAGTATTTTCCCTTGGGTTAAGAAAATATTGATGATACAGCATCATAGGATCATTTTCTAGACATTGCCCCATTAGATATGGCAGGTGATTCAACTCTGGGGACACAAATCCAGGCATCAGGCATCAAATTCAACTACAACACATGAGCAGTAATATCTACTAGAGACAGCATGGAAGACAGTTTTCTTTCTCTATTCAGTTAGCAGTTCTTTTGTAACTTTAAATTTAATATATGTTTCCCTGTAGTGTTGCAGACTTTATGAGGAATATTGAAGAATAAGATAAGACATACATACTTCCTGCCCTTGAAGAATTCACCTTATTGGAACAAATTGGAACACCTTATTGGAACAGACCAATATTTATGAGAGTTAAGTGTTAATTAGGAATTAGTCCAGGGAACATGGAGGCCTGGGAGACTAGTTCAGGGAAGGCTGATTAGCAAAAGTCAAGGAAGGGTTATTCCTGAAGGATGAGAATGTGTAAGAAAGATAAAGAAAAAGACACACTGTCCAGAGTAGAAAGGTGTAAGGGAGCTTGGGTACTTAAGGCAGTGTGAAATGATGATGGGAACTGGTGTATATATGCATTTAATGAAAAAAGCAGGACAAGTAGGATGCAAACTGGAAGGTTCTCGAGGCCCTGGAGATGAATTGAAAGGCTTTAAGCCAAAAGAGTCAGTTCTAAAGTCTTATTAAACTGTAAGACTGAGTTGGGGGCACTGTACGCTGTAAAACTATTAGCTGGTGAATGTCCTGATGATATCTATTGTTTTGAGCAAATGATTCCTCTACTAGAAACTTATTATAAACATGTACTTTTCCAGCTCACAAAGATATGTGAGTGAGGATGTTTATTATAGCACTATCTACACCTGGAAACCACCTAAATGTCCATTCACAGAAAGTACACTAAATAAATTATATTGAAATGGTGACATACTTTCTAGACATTAATAAAGAGTGTGTCTATAAGGTGCCAATTCAGAAACATACCCAAGATCTATTCAGGAAAAGTTTATGAGCAGGCTGTGGAATTGAATGATCTTATCCATTTTATGATAAAATGTATATAAAAATATTTTTAAATTTCTAATACATGCAAGGGAAGAATGTCCAAGAACCTTTTAGCCATTATCACATCTGCCAGTAGAAAAGTGGGGGTGAGGGTACAAAATCTAAGACTTGGTTTTTCGTTTGTATCTTTTGACAGTGATTGAATATTTTGCTTTGCATTTCAGTTACTATTTGTCTTGGTGTTGGGGATGAAACTCAGGTCTTGAACATGCTAAGTGCACTAGTATTAGGCTACATCCCAGCCCTAAGTACTTTATTTTTTAAAGGTAGACCCTCTTTCTCCAGAAGCTTTTATTTTTTTTTTATAGAACAAGTTCTGCAAGACTTCTGAAGCACATTTTAGAAATACCTAAAACAACCAATGTTTTAGGTGACAAGTGATTATTGGCCATAGGTGCTAGACTGATCTGGTTTCCCAGCTAATGGTGGTGGGGGAAAAGGGATGTTTTCCTCAGTGTCACCTAGTACCATCTGAGTTGATCTGAAGAAATGAACTCTATGATGAAGGCTAAATACTTTGGGTCTTTACTAATTTCAGAAGTAACGGTCAAGTTTTCCTTTGCCTGAACAAGTACTTTACCTATAGGTATGACTAAAGGAAAAAAAGAGGTTGGTTTACAAAAAATGCACATCTTCAAGAAACTAATTATGAAAAGAAAAGGGTTCCTGAGCTGAACTTTCCAATGTCAGATAAGACAATTCAGTAACACAACTTGACCAGAATGGTTGTTGTGGGAAGTTAGAAGACAACTTTCCCCATAAACACAGAAGAAACTGGGCTAAAGTTCTTTCTGTAAAAAGATATTTAATATGTTTCAATGTGTTTTTCAAAAGACCTTTTGCGTCCCCTCCCCTTCCTTTTCTAGTTGCTGGAGGACAAAAGGTCTCAGCCTCAGGGAAAAGTAGGCAGTGACTCAGTTCTTTACCTTTCACAAGAACAGAATCATTTCAGGATAAAAATTCTCAAGGAAGTCAGTTTACCTCCTCAAAACAGAAAAACCTAATCAAGCATTGTCTGATTAATTAGAGACACTTGGAAAAAAATGCTATCAAGGCCTACAGCTGTAATCAACTTAATCAACATGCAAAGAGCCAATCTAAGGTTTCCTTGATTAACAAAGCAGAATGTTAAACAGGGAAGTGCGACATTACAGTGCCATTTGCTAAAGCTGTAAATTAAGATTTTTCCTTAAATATTTAAAAGTCAGGTAAGGAGAAAGAAGCCTTTATATTTAATTTCTTATGATGGACACCACAGATATAGACATTTCAATTCCTTCCTTGATAATTCCACGTAGAAAAGAACAAGTTAAATTTAAGTAGTAGAAATGAGCAGTGACTTTGCATGATCCAATGAAGACACACACAGAAAGTCAATTCTTGCTGCACAATGTCGCACAGTAAATTCGCCACATGGTACTAGTTAGTTATTATTTGAAATGGCAGAAAATGATTCACTGTCAAGCAACTTTATATAACACCTTTTTTTTGTGGGTTCTAAGACAACTGCATATTAAGTGCCTTGTAACTGAGTCATTAGCAAATCAAGAGTGGGAAACTTTACAGCCTTTCTAAACTTTAACCAGAGAATAATTGCCTTAAAATTAGAGTACAAAAAATAAAATTATCCAAATCTTTCTGCGAAATGATGACACTTAATGGGGCAGGATGAGTAGGTGGGGTTTAACTTAATGCTTTAATTTAGATTTTGGGGCTTTTGTAAAGAATAACTACAGGGTATCATTTTCATCATTAAGTGTGTCAGATTATTAGATACCATATTTATGTTCTGATTTCCATTTTCTTTTCAAAGTTTGGTTATGCCTTTATGTTCAGTAGTCAACTAAAACAATTATATGCTAAAAAGAAGCTTTTGTGAAGTGAACGACAATTTAATTTCCTCCCAGTACTGGCTGGTTGCACAAGGAAATAAAGAACTAGAGAAAGTTGACAGGATATACAGTTGACTAGATTTATTTCCCAGCATTTTCAGGGTGTGTTGTTGCATTTCAGTTAATAAAAAATATTGTGATAGAACATTGATGTGGATGATAAATGGACTTTTAGACAGAAAGTGGTAGAATGCTGTTTTTAAACATCCTGAGAGGAAATAATCAGAAGTCTTTTGTTGTGTGGACCAGCCCCCCTAGCTTACTCTTAAATAAGGTATACTATTTTGAAACTTACTACTGGTCCAAATCTTCATGGGTTTTAACTCTGCGTTTTGCCCCCTTTATACTCATGTGACATTGAAAATTGAGGCCCTCAGTGGCTGGTTTTGTATATAGTCTAATCTCCAAGATTGCTTCTTCTTGCTTTGTCTCCTGGATCAAAGTCTCACAAGTTCTCATTGCTTTGGAAGCTATCAATGCCTTCAATCAAATGGTTTTCATTTTTTGCCTGCCTTTTCTGGTTGTTCAGAGGGGGAGGTTCAGTGTGGAAACCAACATGTCTGACATTGCTAGGGGCAGAAATCAAATTAATTGAAAAATCTATCACACCCCCATCATTGAATGTTACAGGATTCTGATCCCTGCTCAAGTGGAGCATGGAGTCAGGGCAGTATGGAAGTGGCAGTGTGGATCCCAATTCAATCAGGCAAAGTTTCACGGAAGAGGCAAGAGGGCCATTAGATTAGAAGGTGTTAGCAAAATACAAACTGCTAGATTAGAGTATACTGTAAGGCTGGGGATATCTTGTTTGATAATGTCCCCAATTAAATGAATGGAAATTCGAGTTCAAAGAAGGCAAATAGGCTATAAATTACACCCTGATTGATACTACATCCTGGAGTAAGTTATGGAAAAATTTTTTATGTTTATATTGGCACTCAGTAGGCAAGTAGATTGTGACTCACCAGCAATGTCTGCCATAGACAAAAGTCAGGGGATGGCTACAAAAAGATGTGAATCATGTCTCAGAAATAATGCTAATGACTGAGTTACCATGTATCAGATGTATGATAGCACCGGACTATTTCTTCATATTCTCCAGGATCTCTGATTCCTTTCAACTGTGCTTTTGGGGAAAATTTATTCCTAAAATTCTTGTCATTTTCTACTGCTTAAAAAGACTGTGTGTGCAAAATTTGTTACTTTTATTATTTCAATCCTTGTAGTAAATTTTGTAGTATTATGTATTTAGATAACTAAATTGAGGTTTGGAGAAGATGAATAATTTTCTAAGATTACAAAACTCAGCATTATGACTATAGAATCAACTTTATTTTTATGTACATACGTATGTATGTATGTATGTATGTATGTATGTATGTATGTATGTATGTATGTATGTATTTTGCTGGTCCTGGGCCTTGAACGGTGGGCCTGGGCACTGTCCCTAAGCTCCTTTTTCTCAAGGCTAGGACTCTACCACTTGAGCTACAGCACCATGTCCAGCTTTTTCTGTGATTAACTGGAGATGAGAGTCTTTCCTTTCTGGGCTGGATTCAAACCACAATTCTCAGATCTCAGCCTCCTGAGTAGTTAGGATTAACAGGTGTGAGCCAGGAAGAATCTGCTTTTAACCAATATATTATATATTCCTGAAACCATTTAAACTACATGTCAATATCAAATAATAAGCCATTTTGCTTCTAATTTATTGTCTAGAACTAGTTGGGCTGGTTGGTTTCCCCCTAAGAACTTTTGGTATGATCCAAATATATGCTTACAATCTGGGGAATGGTGAGTGTTTGACAAATAGCATTAATAACTGTTACAGATGATGAATATTCAAGGGTGTCAGAAATGTGTAAATAAGTTTTGCTATACACATTTCAGAATTTCTAGCAAGAGTAATACTACCTACCTCCTACGTTAGATTGTTTACTTACCCTATGTTGCAAGCATTAATGCTAGAAGAGGAAAAAGGTATAAAACATGTTGAATTTTCTATGTTTTCATTGTATTTGTAAAACACAATTTGAACTATAACCATGTCTAGGATTCAAAAGCCCTAAGTATGCCATATTTAGAATATTTGCACTTAGATTAGCTACAAGAATTTAGAATGTAAGTAATTATGTAATGCCATCATTGACACACTGAAAGAAGATACTATGAAATGACCCATGCCTTTCTTATTTTTTGAATGTGAAGATGTTAGAAGAATAACTAATAAACAACTTAAAGGAACTAGAGAAATTTTATTCTGAAAATTCTTGGCAAATCCATCCTTGTCAAATGAACTAAAATGTGCTATTCATATCTCAAATTTATAGATGTAAGAATACAAATTTCTTCAAACTTTTGTTTTCCCAACTATTTGCAATACAAACCCAAACAAACAATTCTTTTTGCTATGATTCAGAGTACTTGATTAAAAGGAGACCTACTTTTATCCACTATCTGTGGGAAAATATAGTAGGTTTAGTCATAAATATTCCATATTCTCAACTACCAAACCTAAAAACATCGTCAATGAAAACAAATCAAGTGTCTTTTAAGCATTTCACTGAAAATAGGTATTAGAAGATAATTTCTTATTGTGATTGAGATTCCTGAAGAAAACTTACATGGTACATTAGTACACTTCGAATGTAATTAACACTAGTGTTACCTATGCTACTTTAGGAAAGAAGCAATTTTAAAAGCCAGTGATGCTTCCTGTAAGGATAGAACTAAGGTATTCTTAATGGTGCCATTTCCCAATTTAAAAGCGACATATTTTAATAGAGAATAGCCTCAAATGTTTTTAAGGTCAAACCAGAAATATGTTGATGATTTAAAAAATGCAAGCCAAGTGCTTTATTATATTATACTAGCAGAATGTTATTGTACTTTAAAAATATCATTAAATCAGCACAAACCTGCACTTACCATTTCCTGCCCATTTTTCACATGGAGCTGCCTTCTGACTATGAGTAATCTGTTAATCTGTTCTTGGCCTTGCAATCCGTCAAAGTGACAGATTCATTCCTTCTCTAATACATAAGATCTTCATTTACTGTTGCCTGGCTGTAACTTTCTTTTTTGCTAGCACTGAAATGTGGAAATTCACAAGCAAATTTAGAGAATGTCACATGAGTATTGTTGCTCACTTCTTCCATTATTCTGAGAGGAGAAACTAAAACTTTCTTGGACTGCCAATGTGAATGAATAGTATTTCCAGAAGCCAGATTTAGTTTCAGTACAAGTGATGTTAAAGAGGTTGGAAAGTGCACACTTGACCCAGTCAAAACAATGGTTATCATGGAATTTTCTTTGAATTCTACTGACTAGTGATTTTTACCTTCTATTCTCAATCCTTTGTGCAAAGAAAAAGATCATTTAACAATTTAAGGATGACATGCTACCTTAAAAGATGAAAGCTTTATCAGCATAAACACCGTCGCTTAATTGAAAGCAATGCTGAGATTTCATTTAAAGTGATTTTCATTTTCATTTTGATATTGAGTGACCTGAGGCCAAGCCAGACTTCAGGGTTTTCATTTTACTGTCAAATGGGTAATACAAATGGTTCTGCTTAAAAATGATTAGATCAATATAAAATGTTTTACTTTTCCTTTCTTGCTTTTATTAGTTAAGTAAAACAAATGAAGGAATAAAAGTCATGAGAATATATAAAATTCTAGCTTTCTTACTGTATTATATAAGAGATCAACAAAGTTTATCAACTACAAATCACCATTTGGCTTCATGTATTATGCATTCAAGTGTCCATGTATTAATTCAAAGGTCATTGTGGTTAATCTGCAAAAATCAAAAGCAAAGTTGTTATTTATTGCAAAATATGGGGAATACTAATTAGTCTGTATTATCTATATAATATGTGGTGTATATGTATATATAAATATATGCTCTCTATATGGTATCTCTGTGCTATCTATATGATACATAATTTTCCCCCATTAATACATCCAATAATGTTTTTGTCCTGACCATCAAGTTGCATGTGATTCAATGGATGGTGGGAGGTTAAGTATTTTTAAAATCACTAGGTTAGAAAAGAATCAGTAGAACAATAAGGTTTGTGTTAATTAAACCAAATCAGCCCAAAGTTGTTTGTCTTTCACCTTGGAGTCATGTGAAAGAAGCTGCATATTTGACTTGTATAGTATTTATGAGACTGAGTAGGGTTTTATGTGGTAATGAACAGCATAATATGAAGCAGTAAATGTTGGCAAATGTAATATATTGCTAAAATGAAAAAATATGTTTTAACTTTAATCAATTTCAAAACACGTTTTTCATATTAACCAAAGCAACATAAAAGGAATCTCAGACAACCAATTGCTAACAAAAAGTAGAGCTGGCTCCTGGGCACAGGAGGCTGTGATTGTTCCTTTGCTAAACACAGTACTGCTCCCCTCCTGCCAAATCAGCATTAGCTGTCTTCACTACCACTCGAGTGACAGAGTGTAGGCCTGGTTCTGCCAGAAGGCCACAGACTCATTGATGGCACATCCAAGTCACTTAGAAGAGACTTCAGATATATGGAACATTGTTGAAGGAACTTCAATATATTTTAAATTTTTTTGTGCTCTTAAGGCTTCTTGTCTGAACATCAGGGATGCTCTTTTGCACTGGATCACAAAATGAATGGTCCAAAAATGAGTCTAGGGATGTGAGTGGCCCTTTGATAATAATCAAGGCCTTCCATTTCTTATGTCCAAGTCATTCTCCAGGACCTGGTCCTATGGTCCCTTCCTCTCCACTGTCTGTCCTCTCTCAGGAGGAATGGAGATGAATATTTAAAACCAGAATTAACATTTCAACTGGCTATAGATTCTGATTACTCTAGAAAGGGAAGGTGAATCTTTTAATTAAAATCTGAAATTATACAATGTTGGAACAGTAAACGATTGCTTTGGCAATTAGCTTCTTTATAGTGGAATGTGAACCACAGGTGATAAGGTTTCACCAGCTAGGTGGGCAGCAGTGACTGGGGAGGCTTGAGTAACTTGGGAACCCAAACTTCTAGTTAGATGTGCTAAGTTTTGTTCTAGAATCTGGCATTTCAGACGTGGAAGCTTTGCGGAGGTAGGGTTATGAAGACAGTCTGTGGTTCTGAAACTCTCATGGAGATAGATTTCATGAATTTTCAGTGTTAGAAAACAAGATAACAATTACAATATTGGTTACTGTTTTCCCAGTCTTGGTGAGTATAGTGCAAACATTAAAAGACAGACCAGGTGAAGGGCTAAGACCCAGTAGCCCATGAAAGGTCAGATTGTAGTGATAGCAGGCATCTCAACAGAGGGAAATGGAGAATGGCGTTGGCTGCAGTACAGGTAGGCACGTCTGAGAATGAACAGTGAAGCCAAGATAAAGAAATCTTGCAAGATGGACACCAAGTCTTCTGCCACAATGGTTGGTTAGGGCCTGAGATAGGCTGAGGCAGGTTACACAATCTGACTAAACTTGCTCAGGTGCATGAATGGATGAGAACCAAGACTAGAAGTGGCCACTAGAAGTGGGCAAGGACAGAGGAGGAAGGGGAAGTAATGGGACAAGGCACTGCCATACGCAGTACATCATCCCTGTTGCCCAGGGATAATGGTGCCTTCTTAAGTCATGTAAGGCAGAGGTCTTGGGTAAAGAGTGGTTAGAGGTGAAAAGCAGATGACATGGGAAATTAAGTTTGCTGTTAGGTATAAATGAAGCTTCTCTGGGGCAGGGCTGGACAGCTAGAAAGTCTGTGTTGGGGATTGAAGAAAAGGGCTCAGGTGTTTAAAAAGCATTTGAATAATCAGACAGGTGGATTCAAACCTTTATGATCAGGAAGTTACTTGAACTTACGAGAGCAGCAGGTTCAGGCTCTTGCCTTTCTGTATATATATCATATGTATACATAGTATGTACACACACACACACACACACACACACACACACACACACACATATATATATATATATATATATATATATATATATATATATATATATATACCCATCCATCTGTCTTTTCTTTCTTTTCTCACTTCCCTAACTATATTATGCCAGCCTGGTAAGGGCTGATGTGGCAACCCAAGCAGATGTCTACAAGTGGCCCACTAACTTCATGGAGTAGATATGAACAGACCAATACCAACGAGCAATTTCCAGTAAGAACACAGCAATCAAATTATGACAAACTATCTATTTAAAGGTTTAAAATGCATATTTATTAGAAATGTATGATTATGGCTAAGTTCCAATGGATATTTTAAAAACAACTCATGGAAAAGATTTTACTTATTAAAATAGGAATAGGTCCAGGTACCAGATACCCTCAAGAAAGAAAAGAATTGCGGTGCTTATGAACTCTAAGTAGCAGCTCATCACACAGAGATGTAGTTCATGCAGAGAGATGGGACATTTGCTTTTGAGAAGTGAGTTCCAGTGATTTTAATTCACAGTTGTGGAGTGTTTGCTGTGTGTGGGGCACTCTTTGAGAGTAAGATTACAGTGAAACAGAGATAAGGTTCCAGCTCATGCATTCTACATTCCACCATCCAGGAAGAAGGGGTGTACAGAAAACAAAGTTACAAAGAAAATATCAGACTGTGGCGTATTATGGTTAAATTATCAAGGCAGTGTAATGAAGGTGACCCTGGGCCATCTCTAATGAGATGGTGTTCATCTGAGTAAGTAAGGGGAAGCAATTATGTAACCATTCATGGTAAGAACTCCAGGCAGAGCTCCCAAGTTAGAACAAGCCTGAAGTGTTTCAGGAAAAGAGAAGACCATGCTGTTTGATGGAAAGATACAAAGTGATTTGAAATAGTCTGAGAGATGAGTTTAGGAATCAGATTTAAGCTTTGGTGTTACAACAGCCTTTCATAAAAATAACTCCTTGGTTGTAAACAAGGCACTATCATTGTCTTCCTATTTTCAGACAAAGAAAGGACAATTCTGGAAAAGATGGACTGAAATTTAACTAGCGACTGCTGATGAGGAAAGTTTTCAGTAGTGTCTGTGGGTAAACCAGCTGCCTTTCCCCCTCCTTCACCTCTGTTTTCTCTCAATTTAAATGCTGATGGAAACTGGGCATGCATGTTTACAACCCTGGCTATGCAGGAGGTGGAGATTAGAAGGATCACAGTTTGAGGCCAGTTTGGATGAAAAGTCAGTGAGTTCCCATCTCAACAAATAAGCTGAAGTAGGAGGCTGCCTCAGTCATGCTGGCTGAGCTAGTAGGAACTTGAGGTCAGTGGTTATTAATCATTTGTCAAAGTCTGCAGGGCTCTATCAGATAATTATAGTCATAAGTATGTTTATGTTACCCAAACATGTGGCAATGCTGAGAGGATTCGGGCCCTCACACAATCTGCCATGACTTTAAGAAACTACAGATAAGTGATAAATCATAAAGCAAACTCTTTACAAAACCAGGTCATTTCCAACTTCTTGGGGATTATAGAATTATTTTCTATACATTTAAAATTTTCCATATATATTTATAATCTTACAAAGCCTTTGACTAGATTTGCTCCTCACCTTAATTTTTCAGTGTTTAACAGCAAATCAAATAATCATTTGCAATGAAAAAACTGGTTATCAATGAAATGTACGTGAACAGACAATTAGAACATAATCACAACTTATTTCCTACAATTCATTTATGAGCAAAAATATCTGGTGCTATTCTGAAGAATCTACCTTAAACAAAGAAAAAGATGTGTCTCAGGGACAGCTCTGACCCCACAAACTAATAGATGGCATTTTCAAATAAATGACTCGAGGCTGCAAATGGAATCCATTTTGCTCTGTTTTCAGCATGCAAGTTTACATGCTAGGAAACATTTCTCAACATGAATGAACTGTGAAATTGTTTCCTCCTACCTTCCACTTCTCTAAATCGTATTAGATTAGGTTAGCTATTTTTGTACCTTGTCTTCAGGGTTGTCAGTGCCCCAAGAGGTAGCGCTAGTGGAATAGGAGGCAGGGGCCCCAGCATCTGAGATGCTGCCTAAATAACAGTGTGTTGGCAACATATAATGAGAAACAACACCCCCTGCCTGACAATGCATGGGAAAATGGCTTTCTCGCAAAGTTAGCCCTGCCAAGGATTGTGATGAAGCAAACCATATATATTTCAATTCCTATATTGTAATATTCTCAGGAAAATGATTTACCATTGCACCCTACCTTGCTCCACTGTCAAGCACTACCCTGTGAGTATAAGTGAATGGCTTTATTGTGAAGAAAACACTGTGTGAATTTATGCAGTGTTTTAGGTATTTTCGACTGAGAGCTAACTCTAAGCTTAAATTTATCTGCCTAGTACATTGTACAGTATCTTAATTTAATCCTGTATATATAAAATGATGAAGATAATGAAAACCTTTTTAGAGCAAAATGTAAATGAAAGACTTCAGGGACATTTTGTTCTGTTACATTAATGAAGCGATTTAAAAGCTCACTCTAAATATGTATAGATGTGGCACATGGGTACATGTAATTTAAGAATTCTAGATTCTTCATTGTTTGGAGCAGATGCACGTAGTTTACTTAATCTAATATAGTAATTTACTTTCCAGAGGCCATGTCTTGCTATCTTCTTAGTGGACATGTGTGCATATGCCTCCCCCATCACTGCTGTGTTGGTATTACAACCCCATGTTTTTCAGGTATCAAGTTATAGATATGAAGACTTCCCAGAGTCTATGTACATAGAAGTTCTCATCTAGGGAACTTAGATATTTGCTTATCTGAGAGGGTATATTCAGAGGCATGTCTTTTTCCATATTAATTCTTAGGGTCTTTTAGCTTTAGTTTTCAGTGTGAAAAATTATAGTTCTATAATATGAGATATAAAGCATGGTATATTATTTGCAAGAAATACACTAAAAATAAATCTTAAGAAGGACCATAGTGCTGAATTACTCATATTATATGATTTAATTTGTCCCATTTTATATAATGATATATGATGATCTCAGAATTTTATCATCTCTGCATTTATGACCCAACAATTTCTTCCTCTCAGTTCTCCAAGCTGCTGAAATACGAAGCCTGAAGCTAAGGCCTATATAGGCAGCAGTTTTCTGCAGTTATATAACACTTTTCTAGGAATCTGATAACCTGATAGCAAATAAAGTTGATAACATTTGTGCTTTGGATTAGAGTTTGTCCTTTTAATTTCATTATATAAAAACAAAAATTACTTCCTATTAAGAGTATGAACATTTAGTTGGTTTAATAAAATACATTGTTCTATTGTAAATTTTCTTATATTCTTTTTGATATTCTATCTTTGGTGATTAACTTGTAAAATAGATATTGAAAGTCATACTACCACATGCATCTAAATATTTATTTGTTCACTTATCTAATATTTATTAAGAATGTTTTTTAAAACAGTTCAGTGAGATAAAAATATGTAGTATCACCTTTCAGTGGTGAAATCTAAATGAATCTCCATAAAAGTAACAAAATCATAAAATTTGTATTGACTTTATAGAGCATATCATTTGGGTTCTTTTTTTAATATATTTTTTATTGTAATTAATAGAAGGGTTACATGATATTTGCCAGATAAATGGTGCCTTAATTCCCACACATTGATACCCTTTCACATGTCCTAGTCCCCATTTCCCTTTCCCCCTCCCCCACCCTCACCTTGTTTTCCCCCATTCCCTATCCAATTTCATTTGGGTTCTTTCTTTTACACATGTTGATGTTTCCATTATGAAATGCCATCTGGAAGGGTTGAGAGACTTGCTTAGATCATATGTTACATTAGTGGAGAATTCAGGAGGATTAGGGTTACTATCTCTTTTTATTGAAGGCAAGGTTTCATTTTCTAACACATATTATTATACTAATTTGGTGAGAATATTTTGAATTTACTATAATCTGGACCAAAGTTGGCTTTCCAGTTACTTTAAAGGCATACTCAAATATAGAAAGAAATCTATCAGAGAAATCTAGATGAACTACAAGGTTGAAAGTGACAAGTTTGTCTATCAAGAGAGATAATGATTTTAAGAATGTTAAAAATACCTTTCTAGGGGCTGGGAGTTTGGCCTAGTGGTAGAGTGCTTGCCTAGCATGCACGAAGACCCGGGTTCAATTCCTCGGTACCACATATATAGCAAAAAGCCAGAAGTGGTGCTGTGGCTCAAGTAGTAGAGCCCTAGCCTTGAGAAAACCCAGGGACAGTGCTCATGCCCTGAGCCCAAGGCCAAGACTGGCAAAAAAAATAAACAAAAACAAAAACAAAAAAAACCCCTTTTCTATATATAAAAAGGAAGGGAAAGCTCATAGTTTCTGAGGGTTCTTGGTGGTTTGGCCCTATGCCCTTACATGGTGCTGGGAGTATGTGGTGGAGGCTACTTATCCCAGGGCAGACAGAAATTGGACAGTGAGACAGGAAGGGGCCAGGGATAAGATACCCCCAATAGCTCACCTTTAGTGATATACTTTCTTTGTCTAGGCCCCAACCCCTAAACTTATCCATAACCATCTGAAATATTGACAACAGCTAGGAATCTAGCATTTAGCACATGAGACTGTGGGGATATTTCAGGGCCAAACAGTAAAATCAGGCTAAATAGTTTAATAATGAGATTCACCCTAGTAACTAGAACTCAAGGTGAACCAGCTTTTCATTTAATTTCAGTATATAGCAGAGATTAAGTGGTATTAATTTCAATGGACAAACTAGTTATATAGCTATATAATAAAAAGCTATAATAAACTATATATGTGTATATATTAAAATTAAATTCAGTTTTGCTTATTCCTAATTTATTTAAAATTATGTTTTTTCCTCATAAATTGACAAACGATTCAGATGCCAGTGATATTCTTGAAATATTTTTGAGATTTCTGGAAGAGAATGACTGTTTGAATTTATATTAGCTGTCTTGATAAATTTAAAGGCATGCACAATATTTAGGCCTAAAATGTTCTTAACATCAAATACTTATGAAAATGAATTATTAGTTCAAATGAAATAAGTTAACGCTGAGCTCATCATGTGCTAAGAACTAAACTGCGAAGTTTTCATACATTAGCCCATTTGAATGTCCTTAAAAATACCGACTGAAGTGATTAATTTTGCCTGAAGTTTTTCATGTTAAACGATTTGCTTAAAAGAAAAACCTGCTCAAAATCCCCATCTAGGGATTTAAACCTAGGTAAGCTGGATGCTGGTGACGCATGCCTATAAACTAGCTACTCAGAAGGCTGAGATTTGATGAATAGTACTTTGAGGTCATCCTGGGAAGAAGTTTGCCATCTCCAAAATAACCAGCAAGAAGGTGGTCTAGAGGTAGGGCTCAAGTGGTAGAGCAGTGCCATTTGAATGAGTACAAGGCCCTGAGACCAGGAGTTCAAACCCTGGAACCAACAAGAAAGAAAAGAAAGAAACAAAGAATTGAAGGAAGAAAGAAAGAAAGAAAGAAGGAGAGAAAGCAAAATAAAGGAAGAAAAGTAAAAGAAAAATGAATTAAGACTTCAAAAGTTCCTTGGAACTTTTAGATATGTTTCATAAAACCAAGAAAAATACAGCCTTCTTCAGATGTTTTTAGAAATTTCAGATTATTAGTGATCCTTACCGAGGATTAGAAGGAGAAGGTAGGTTCATTTCTTTCTGATAGTGGCGACCTTGGTTGACAGGCTGTAAAAGACAAAATGTGTGAGGTATCAATCAGCACAACTCTTAAAGTGTATGTTCATATGCATTTTCAGCTCTGTAATTGTTTTCTGAGACACAGGCTACAAGAAAGGTCTAGGTTTATTTTACAGATCAGGTAAAGTCTCCTTGGGATATCTAGTAAATAGCAGAGTGAATAAATAAGGATCATAGGTTATTTTAATGGCCAATCACTAGGCTTGATTGCATCTACTATATAACTAAAGGTCATATGCTAAAATCCTCCCTTTTGTGGAATTCTTATGCCACAGAAAATGCTTGAGGTTGGTCACTGGTAGCTCATGCTTATAATTCTAGTAACTTAGGAGGCTGAGGTTTATGGATCATGGGCAGGAGAGTCTATGAGATTCTTCAATTAAGTACCAAAAAGTTGGAAGGGACTTAAGTGATAGAACAATATCCTTGCAAAAAAGCTAGTCAACAGCACCCAGCCTTGAGATTAAGCCTCAAATACAGGCACAAAACCAAACAAACCCTAATGACTGATATTTCCAGAAACAAAATATAATAAGATACCTTGTAGAACTAATACTACCTTGTGAGCATGAGTAATGATGCAGAGACCCAGAGACACTGAAAATATGTTTATGTTTCACTGTTAGTAAGTTTCCAAGATAACTTGTACTGCCATAATGAAAATGATATATGTAAATCTTAGGTGAAGGTGGTCCTTTTTCCCAAGTGATTGGTGAGCTGAGAAAATGGATGCTAACACCTAATAGGAATGTGAAATCTCAATTTTTCCTTCCATAAGAAACTGTTACATTGTTATTTTATAACAGCTAAACATGTGCACACTATGTAGCCTGAAACTTTGCCTGTAATGGAACTTGATTTTTTCCTTGGCTTAAATGGAAAGAATTCTGTCAGTTAATATAAATTCTCCTTGGAATATCAACTCTAAGTATTTTACTCATATGATTCATAGCAGTACAATTCCTTTTAGCATTCTTGTTTTATTACATGTTAGAATTTGGTACATGTAAAACACTTTGGCATAATTTAAAAAAATCATCAAAATGTTACTTTCCTACCCAAAGGAGTTGAGCCTTATCACCAATAATAATGTGGCCCACAGTTTTGAACCCAACCATGGCAAATGGTGTGGCAGTACACACGCATATAAAGATGTCCATATTCCTTACTTCCCACATTCTCCTTATTTTAAAAGGTCTTAAAACTATTAATGACACAGGTGATGGAATTTTTCAGAGTAACCTGTCTTCCTCTATGAAGTGATCCTTTAATTTAAATCAAATATCACCTCTGATAATCTTGGTTAGTCGACTACCTATGATGCACCTTGAATTTAAATGTATTCAGATACTTTGGTAATTGAACCAATATCAATGCATCACCATCTCAGTAATAAGAAACAACAGCTGGGAGAACAGTGAAAGGAAAAACATGTCATAAGGCATATTTGATCTCACTAGAGAAATAAGACTTGCAGCAATTTGAAAGTGAAATTTACCTCTATGATTTAGGCTTTATTATTTCATGGCAGAAAAAAGAAATTAGCAAGCAGAGGGCCTTATAGGTTCTCTAGATCAACTCACACTGGTGAGGAAATATTCCCGGTAATAAATTCATTGGTATTCATTCAGTATTTCAGCTATACACAGGCCTCTAGTGAATGGACTTCTGCCTATTTACTTGCAGAGACATTTCCATAATTCTTGAAGAATCATAGTCCTGTTAGTCAGCCAAAGGTCCATTTCTTAATTTTATGCCAGTAATGCTATTTGTACTTATTACAAGCTCCTATTCCAAATGACTTATTCTATTCCTTGGAAAATGGCTACAAGTATTGGACTCAGGTCTCACTTTGGACTACACCAAGAGGACCCTCTCCATCTTTGCTTATGTTTATATAAAACTGATTCAGTGAATCAATGAAGAAAACCACCAAATCAGTGAAAGTTCAGAGTGATTATTTATTTTTATTTTTTATTTTGTTTGCCAGTCCTGGGCCTAGAACTCAGGGCCTGAGCACTGTCCTTGGGCTTTTTCAAGGCTAGAGCTCTACCACTTGAGCTACACCACCACTTCTTTTTTCTTTTCTTTTTTTCATATATTTTTTATTGTACCACTTCTTTTTTCTATGTATGTGGTACCAGGAAATCGAACCTGGATTTTTGTACATGCTAGGCAAGCACTCTACCACTAGGCAAACTCCCGGCCCACAGAGTGATTTTTTAAAAAAAAGTTCTTTTTTTTTTTTTTTTTTTTTTTTTTTTGCTGTTGCTGTAAATGTGATATAGAGAGGGGTTACCGTTTCATAAGTCAGGTAATGAGTACATTTCCTTTTGGACAATATCACCCCTTTCTGTGCTGTCAATGATTCTTAAGTGCTACAAAACAAGTAAAAGTATCTAATGGGACATGGACAGATGGAAGGATGAATGATTTGTTCCATGAAGCCAGATGTCTTCATCTACACATGGATATTGAGAGAGTTAAGGACATGACACCTAAAATGGCACTTGGAAATGGCAGCAGGAGAAGAATGGTTACCCCCATACGCTTTGCACCTGAAGCAGCCCGTAAGACCCTTGTGTGAGAGGTGTTCCCCGCCACACCCAGAAGAAAGGATTATCCTGCCTCTGAAAACTGTCTCAGGGAAAAACTGAAACAAAGTCTGTGCTAAGATTTTTTCAGTTTATTTCCATTAGATCAAATCCTTTTGTCTCATCATGTTTTTCCAGGACTTTCTACATTCAGCTAAACCTAGCATAAAAATGCATGTTTTCACCATTTCTTTAGGTCTTCACTTTCTATGAAGAAGGCTTATGTATCACAAACACTTAAGATGAAATAAATTTGTATGCTTTTCTGTTATTACCCTGTCTTTTGCTGTAGAGATCATAGCCACGAACCTAGAATGGGTAGGGAAAAGATAACTTTTCCTCCCATACTGCTTCTGCACTTAGGTTGCAGTCAATGTATTCTTAGGTAGGTAACATCTTATGATAGCAGAAGAAAAATAAAAATAAAAAATTGGATTTTAGCTATAAGTGGAAAATGCCATAAACAAATATAAAGAGATGGCTATCGATATCCACGAGTTAACTTTTGTTGTCTCATTTGTTCTTCATAGTAACACAATAAACTCCATAGAACCAAGAGCACCATATAATAGGACCCTCAGAGACTAGGTATTAACTAGGTTTCATATCCCTGATACAGTTGAGCCAGAATATGAACATATTTATTCCACATCTCACCCTCTTAACTAGTTAGTAGTACTTACTCTACTGTGACAATTCATGCAGTGTTGAATACAAAGACTTTGGATAACAATTGTGACAAAATTGATTCAATTTATGGCAGGAATAAAAGATGGCTCTGAAGTAAATGTATCTGAAATATAAAAGACTAACTCTCTACTATAAATTAAATTCATCTGATTTAATTCTGACATGTCACTGTATATTTAAAGCTAATAAAGGTAAGTCTTTCTGTATAGTTAAATTCAGGACAAATGGAAAATACAATAGTACTCTGAATAAGTAAAATCTGTTTGGTGGGGTGATTTTCATAGTCACTAAACACAGAACAGCTTGGACATTTCAGTATTTTCTCTTGACAGCACAGATAGTACATTGACTCTGTCTTCAGTTTTTATATATATTTTCTATAGTTGTGGAAGTATATTTTCTTATCTGATGTATGGCTTAGCACAATCCCTTTTTTAGCTTATTAAAGAAAACATATCCAAAGGGAGTTGAGAAGTTAATAAATCTGTAGATGAGAAGGAATTAAGACCTATTAGGTATAATGCAAATGAATTGCCAGTATATAATGTTTTAGATCTACAGGAATTATGTAAAAATCTGATCTCGAATTAAAAAAAAAGATAAAGCTCTTAGAAACCAGGACCTTCCTTTTGGTGGTGCTGTTGCTATGCAGTAGTGCTGGGAAAACAGCACTCATAAAATTTTACCACCAAATCTAAGACAGTGCTTTTCTATGATTACACTGCTAGGAATGTTGAAGTGAGGGAGAGATATGAAGGCTAAATAAAAGAACAAGAAATAAGATGATCCTGTTTTAATGGTGTTATATATAAAATCTATGAAAATGACAATAATGTGGCATGGCTAATCAAGACCATAAATAACTTGTCTGAGAATCTCATCATATGCTTGTAATTTTATTAAGTGCATTTTGCATCAGTTTTTTTCTCCAAATATCTCCTGCAACATGCTATGTTAGATGGATATCTGAAATGAGCATTTTTTTCCTTTTTCAAAGCAGATTTATGTGCTAAGTATTAGGTTATGCTTTGGGAATCCTTGACTTGAAGAAATGATAGCTCTGGGTATGTGTTCACATCTGCACATTAGGCATGCTTTTCTGGAATCTAGGTTCTAGGATGGCCAAGACAATGATAAAATTACCCAAGCTCTGTGGATGCTAATGTTTAAGCTCATATTTGAAACAAGCACAAAAAGCATCTCTTTATTCCCCTTACAGTATCTACAGCTATAAAGAGGGAAAAGTACAAGAAATATTTTCCACTCACTCAATGACCCTTTGAGGAGAACCATTTGTAGTCCTATGTGCAATAACTCAGCAACAGGGGTCTCAGGCTCATATATACCCATGTCCTTACTTAGGTCACACAGCAGCATGAAGAAGTCCTCTTATTAACCCCATTTTGCAGGTGATGCCAGAAAATGGCAGAGCTGGGATTTGGGTCCAGGTGGAGTTTATATTCTTTTGGTGATCACCTGAAGCTTCATCCATTTATAGTTGTTCCTCAAGAACACACACACACACACACACACACACACACACACACACACACACACACACACACACACACACACACACCCCTCCACAATTGTACTGTCAGTCACCATCAAAATATCTCACTTAAAAATTCATTATAAGTAATACCTAGCTTCCCTTGCCAAGGCTGCCTACAGCCCTGTTTTTGAATGTCTCATGAGGCCTACTCCTAACAGAAACCTTTGAAAATTGATTACTTGTAGCCTGTTTTCCACAGAAGTTGTAAAGTATTGTTTTAATTGAATTTGGTTCGAAGTTAGAAACTCTGAAAAATTTGTCTGTTAAAGGCCAATGGATTTCTCGGTAGGTTTGATTTATTTAACACGAGATGCCTACAAAAGGCAATTTTCTACGAGAAATATGGTTACACTTAATTACATTTTAAAATGACTGATTTATTATATCTAAACACCTTTTAAACATATTATTCTGAACTGTATAGATGCTGAGAAGAGCAGCTAAAGCATTAGAGCTCATGGTAAACACAACAGATTTTGCTGTAGACTTCAGTTCACTTGGTGTCAGTTTACTAGTTTGACTGTAATGTGTGTGAAATCATCAGTTAAAGACATTACACGAAGGATTATCTGTTGACTAGCTCCTTCCTTTCCCCCCTTCCCTCTCTGCCCCTCTTTTCCGCTTCCTCGCTCTCCTATTACTCATCAGGTCTTGGAGATTTTTCCTTAACATTCACTTAAAGGATTTTGAATATAAAACATGTTCTATACCATTCAAAATTTTAAAGCAAAACAAAAGTCATGTTTATTTTGGAGTTTTGAAAAAATGAATATACTTGGGTGTTGTTGATTTAATAGTCTGAGAGGAAATTGTGCATCTGACAGTGAGGACTGGAAAAGGCCACAGAGGTGTTGGAACTGTTTGAGGGGTAATCGGGTGTAAAGTATTAGGATATACACCAAGTATATTTAAGAAATTATCACTAGGATGAAAGCACAGAGTGAAAGGTGAAGAGCAGTGAGAGATGAAGTACAAATGGGGGAAGGTCTGAAATTATGGGGATCAGGATGCCAAACTAAAGAGTCAATGGGAGTCATGGAAAGCCTTTAGGAAGAGGAGAGATCAGATCACAAATCTGCATAATAGTTATAATAACAATGATCTTATTTATGTTTAAGTTCCAGATACCAGGGCAGTGCCTTACAAGGTCATAGCTTAGATTGGAACTGTGACACTCTGGCTTCCAAGAAGCGGCTTCCAACCATCAAGGCTGTGGTGCCTGGGCTGGAGGCATAGAGATATGAAGGACTATTGAAAGAATTTAGAGGACAAAATAACCACCATGGCTATGCTATTAAGAAGTGAAAAGAGAGGATCCTGTCTCTGGATTTAGAGTCCAGTTGGACATGGGGAATGAAAATGTGGAAGAAGGAGAGATCCCTTCCATTTTCTGGTTCAAGTACTAGGGTGAGATACTTGTGATATAGGATTATACTGAGATACGGAGATATAAGATGAATAGGTTATCATTGTGATAAGATTATGGGTTCTTTCCCTATCACCATCTTTGTACAGTTTCTGAACAGAGCTGGATGAACTCCCAGAAACACCACAGTGATGCTTGCAAATTGCTCTATTTAAACTCTATGTGAGCTCAGGATGCAGAGTTCATTAACAAATGTGATTTCCCATTTGTTGGTAGTTCCAGTATTGGAATAAATTGAAATGGTTATCATAATAAACATACCTTATGAATACCAAAGGTAGGATTTTCAATATTTTCTGTCTAAAAAATAGATGTTTCCATTTCTCATTTAGTTGAATGGAAGGGTTATTAAGTTCATTACAAGTGGTGTTATTTTGGGCTGTGTACTTCTACAGTTGGAGTAGTTGTCATGTAGGAGACTATAGTCCTTGCCAGAACAAGACAGTGATGAGCACACGGTATCCAGGACAACCAAGAGTTCAGGCTTCTCAGTCCATAAATAATCATTCCTCAGCTTGCCCTCTGTAATGCTGGTCCCTGAGCTGCTTCACAGCAGAATGAACTCTATCAGGAAGCCACCGTTCTCTTTCTTACTTATGGGTTAAAGCAGTGTGGAGGCATAGACAATGTTTTACTACTAGCACAGAGTGTGCTGACAAAAATCTGCATGTGACTCTTACAATTCAAGTTACTTTGGCTACATGGATGCTCTGTATTTAGACAGAGTAACCTGAATATGGATATTTTTCTGGATAGATGCATACTCTTGTGACAGGTTGCATATTGGATGGCTGTATTTAATGGAAGTACAATCAAGGTAAGACAAACCTGGGGGATGAACAGTTAGCAAAAGAACACACTAATTGGAAACTGCTATCATTTTTTTCCTTTCCCATCTTCACGGAGCCAATTAGAATTTCTTCTTTCATGAAGATTGTCTTGGGATCCATCTCTGAGCTGATGTTGAAATTTAGGCCCAAGATTCTAATGTGTGCACTTAAAAAACAGGAAGACAAAGACCTGTTCCAACTCTCTGCTAGGCTATGGTGGTGGCAATGGTCGTACTTACTGAAAACATAAGAAATTCAAGCCCTTGAAACAAGCAGAATGCCTGTCAAGACTCCTCAGATACAGGGAGGTATTAATCAGTAAATACCCAGTGACTTCTACAAAAGGTTATTTCAACCTTTATATTGAAGAATGCTTACTATACATTTATAATATTTTCTCTTTTGTCAATTTAATGAATGAATGCTTATTTAACAAATCTAGTCTCCTCCATGTGTGTCAGGGGTTGGGATAGGATGAGGAATGCAATTTAATACTCAAAACCTACAGTGAAACTGTTCCTTAAGTGTATGGGTTTGTACACTACTATGATTTCAATGTATGCTGAAAGTATTTTTCTTTAGAAGTTCAGCTGCCGATTGTGGGGACTGCTTTCATGAAGACATTAATGTCATGACTGTGGAAGTGGGTTTGTTTTCATGAGGATGGGTTCCTTCTCCTGGCAAATGAGTTTGTTCCTCCTGTCTGTTTTCTCACCATCCTTAATGGCATTATGTAGAACGAAGGTCCTTGCCAGATGTAGTCCCTCTGACTTTAAATTTCTCAGCTTCTAGAACTGGGACTTTTCTTGTTCTTCATGATTTTTTTTATAATAATCTAATCTCGGGTATTATATTAGAATAGTGCAAAAGTAAGATGGTTGACTATACTATGTACTCTTTTTATTCCCAGTCTTGGCTAACGTTTTAATGCAAGTGGGTTTCAAAGTGTAGCCCAAAGATCTTTATACCCCTTCAAGTATATACTAAGCATATATACAAGCACGCTTTTTGACTGTAAATAAATACAATTTAAGAAAAGACAGTGGTACTGCCTAATTTTTGCCCCCAGCTTTCAAAGATTATTTTGGAATGAGCTCTAAGTATTTCCTGCAGCGACTTCTCATTTTAACTGTAGTTTTCCAAGTCAAAGCTAGACTTTGAAAACTTGCTCCTTTTAAGGTCATGGGATGAATGCAAAACACAGCACTCACAGGTGGCAGGCAGGAGTTCCAGGTGGTTGTGTCATCACTGCTGGTACTGATGCTGACATTACAGTTGTCAACCTGGGATGCACTGAGGCCATGGGGTGCCCCGGTATCTTCCAGCTCTTCATTTTGTTGCCGCCGTAGGCTTGCCAGCATCTGCAACTCAGATTCACTCATCTGGCTGGGTTGATAGTTTCTCCAGTTGTACTCCTGACCAAGAGAGAGGAAAATGACAGAAAAAAGGGGCACTTTGCTTAATTTTTTATATGTTGCCTGCAAATGACACTCCTTAGCTTTAACCATTACAATGGTTTCCTCACTGACAGAGGCCAAAATCCATCACAGATCTTCATGAACTGCCTACCCAAGTCCTCCCCTTGCTCTTGATGGACTAGCCACATTAGACATCATAGAGTCCTCAAGAACAGCAAAATTGTGCATGCATGTGTACTTGCTAGCACTCCTCAAATCTGCTAACTGGTAGGCACCCTTTAGGTTCCCAGTGATGTGTCCTTTCCTCAGAGAAGCCCTTTTTTTTATGACAGTGACAAACAGGGTCAGCTCCTTTGTTAGTTGCTTTCTTGACTTTAAGCATTTTCATGTTTAATGTCTGTATATGTTCACCATTACAGGTCTAACCATAAGATACATGGTCTAAGGTTGTTTTAAATCTATGAATTCCTAATCTATAGATATGGAAATCTAACTCCACATTGCCTGTCAGAACTTTGCAATAAAATTAAAGCCAGCAAAATTTGACACACAAAGTTAAACAACTATACAAATCTGAAACGTTTTATAAAAGTAATGTCCAGGAGCCAGGAGTTTGGCCTAGGGGTAGAGTGCGTGCTTAGCATGCATGAAGACCAGGGTTGGATTCCTCGGTACCACTACATAGAAAAGCTGGAAGTGGTGCTGCGGCTAAAGTGGCAGAGCATTAGCCTTAAGGAAAAAGCATAAGGACAGTGCTCAGGCCCTGAGTTCAAGCCCCCTTCTTTTTGTATTATAAACATGAACTTGAAAAGGAGATATGCTTTAAATATGTAAGCACTGTGTTGATTCTATATCATACATTCATGGAGAAAATAAATCATATTTGGTGTAACTAGGGGAACTTTTCCAGAAAGAACATTGTCCCATTACAGATAAATCAGAACTCAGTAGATAGTCTAAAATGTAATGAACATGTATATTTTTTCCCATAAAAATGTTTATATTTAGCATTTATCACAACTGTATTTGAGTCATTGTTTCTGGAGTTCACAAGGTAGGCTATAAGCTCTGCATTGGTAAGCATCATGATTTCCTCTGTTGGGAGCCGAGTGTAGGGCCAGGTTGGCCCATGAATCTGCATCACTGAGTAAGATAACCACACAAAGAATGAGCTGTTGTATGACACCATGCCTATGAACTTTGAGCTAAATCGTCGGTATTGTGAATCACTTTCTGCTGAGACTTGATTACCATTGGGTATGGATGTGTTATTGCTTTATCACTCTCTGATGAGACCTACAGTGAGAATAAACACCTGGACCTCCCCCGCCCTGTCTAACTTTGTGCTGATAGGCTCCTGAACCCTATATTAGCTGAATGGACTTGCTCAATAAACGAGCTCCTGCCTTGACTGGTCTCCCTGATGCGTCTGATTGTCCTCCGGTGAGGGAGGGCTGGGTGTGGGCTGGGTGCGGGCGGTCAGTTGGCCCTCTCCTGTCTTGGCTGGTCCTGGTCGGGGTGTGTTCTCTCTATCCCTCCTGATGGTTGGGAGGGATGAAGGACTAAAAACCCCAACATCCCTCACCTGTCCTTTATTTCATGTCTGGTGCTTAGTAGGTACTCAGCTCATATGTGTGTGTGTGTGTGTGTGTGTGTGTGTGTGTGTGTGTGTGTGTGTGTGTGTGTGCTGGTTCTGGGCCTTAAACTCAGGGCCTGGGTATTGTTCCTATGTATTTCTGTTCAAGGCTAGCATTCCAACACTTAAGTCACAATTCTACTTTTGGCTTTTTGGAACTAGTGAAAAGTGTTTCATAGACTTTCTGGCACAGGTTGGCTTTGAATCATGATCCTTAGATCTCTGCCTCCTGAGTAGTTAGGATTACAGGTATGAATCACCAACGTCTGGCTCAATCAATATTTATGCTGTTTTTAAAATTTTTGTGGTGGTACTCAGGTTTGAACTCAGGGCCTTGCACTTGATACACAGGTGCTCTACCTCAGAGCCATTACTCTAGTGCAACCATTATGACTGAATAAAAAATACAAAAATTTGAAGTTTTTAAAAAAGGAAAAACCATTTCCCATTTTAAAAAAGCACAAATTCGCTAGGCACGGTGGCTCACTCCCGTAATCTTAGCTACTCAAGAGGTTGAGATCTGAAGATCAAGGTTCAAAGCCAACCTAGGCACAAAAAACCTGAGACTCCTATCTCTAATTAACCTCTAGAAAAACAGGAAGTGGTAGGGTGGTAGCCTTGAGCTGAAAAGCTCAGGGACAGTGCCCAGGCTGAGTTCAAGCCCCATGCTCCACACAAAGCACAAATTCATAAGGGAACTAGTGAATTTGAGCACTGCTGAACATGAAAAACAAATATATTTAAATTATGGTAGTACTGACAATGGCTGTCATCATTAAAAGCTGTCAAAATTTGGATGTACACTGGAAACACATGAGATTTGAAAGTCAGAAAGGCCTCAGAGCTAGAATAAACATCTCCTCCAATGTAGAATGCAATCAAGAATTCAATGTATACCCTGTAAAATTAAGAAGAGTGAGGAAAAAGGTTCATTGGGGAGGGATGGGTGTGAAGGTTGAAGAGGATGACTTTGATCAAGATGCACTGTGCTCATAAACTGCTTTAAGTGGCAACTTCTTTGAGTAACTACTTAAAGATAATATAACAAAAGGAATACTACTACAAATCTTTAGAATCTCATATAAGTATCAGTTTAATGCATAGGGCAAGAATTTCTACGTGGAAGCTTTAAAATATTTTATTTCACTCCTCTTTGTATCAAATCAGACTTGAAAGGAAGTACCAGTCCCAACACTGCATTTGAGCAGTGTGATTTACACCCAACATTGGCCTATAACTAAAAGCAGTTTTACAAATGTCTTGTACATTTGGAACTAATGGTATTAAAGCCAAAAAGATCTTTTCCAGGAGACACTGGAAGTTTTAGTCATTCAAATCTCTACACTTACTTTCTTGAAGAGCCCTTTGAGATAGCTACTGCTGTCTCTTGCCTTTCCCCACTTCTCCCCGCATAAGATGTCAAAAGAAAATGTAATTTTGAAAAGAATTCTTGGAGGTTCTAAGACATTAAATTCTTTTTAATAAAGCATTACCATCATCATAATCTGAGATTTTTAAAAGCTTATTATCTAATAATGTGATGTGGAGACTTTCTGGGAAATTGCCAATGGAACTTCAACGAAACCCCTGTGTTTATGGCTCCAGAGCGTGGCACCTAAAGAGACTAGACAACCTTAAGGAATCATGAGTATTTAATACACTTTGAGGGTCCATAAGAAGAGGAACAAATTTATATTCTAATGAAAAAGCACTAAAAAGAAGAAATGAGGAATATGTTAAATTCACAAGAAGTGGTTGAGAGAATAAACACAGGAAAAGATGCTCACCATCCTTGTAATTAGTGAAATACAACTCAAACCCAAAAGGTGACATTTCTCACATCCAGTAAGATGCTTACAATAATTAAAAAAAGACAATAACAAGTGCTGGCAAACATGGGGAGAAATTGAGATTCTCACACATTTCTTGAAAAATGGTACAGCTTATGGCATATGAATTACATCTTAATCAGGAGTAGTTTGGTAATTAGGGTGAGTATGAGATTATTAGAAACGTAATTTTGAGTGGAGCAGTGACCAAATAACTTATTGTCTTTCACTTCAGTTTTCTGTGGAGAAACTGAATTGAATGTTTTGTGACATGGGTATATCATTGGGCTTGTCATAGCTAATAAGTGAAAAATGACATTTTAATTTTTTTATGAAGATGAAATATTTAATATGCACTTAGAATGGTAGAGTTCTCCATTCAATTTGTTTATTTAATCCACATGTTTATACTGGGCCTGAACAGTAACTCTGGGTGCTAGGACAGAATGAGGATGAACTATGGTTTAAGTCAGCTGGGTCTAAGTCCAGACCTTAGTTCTGTCATTCTCCAGCTGTATACAAGTAGGAAAATTACCTAACCTTTCTATACCTCAGCTTATTCATTGGTTAAATGGATTCCCATACTATTCCATACAGAATTTTGGGTGGTCAAATTGCATATCGTATGCTTGGCTCTTGTATTTTACAAATAGCCACACTGGAGATGCTCCAACTTATGAAACTTTATCAGAAAATAGTGTTGGTTATTTTTTTGTCTGGGACAGCCAGTACAGCAATCCTCTTACTGTCTCTGAGATGATAGATGAGTGTTACTGTGCTTAGTTGAGATGCAATGTTGCAAACTCTTCTTCGCCGCCCCCCCGCCCCGACCCCACAAATCATGACCTCCTAATCTCTGCCTCTCACACTAATTATATTGTTATATATGTATGTAACTCATGTACAATTATTTAAAATTATTCCAAATAGTATACACAGTGTAAAACTAAATTTAGCAATTAAAATGGTTGAGATTACAAAGATACATGAAAATAGTTTTACATTATTTTCCTGAACTGGAATGGATTGTCTTTGGGATATGTATTCTAGGGTGAAATCATCCCTCTTAAGGGTCTAATGACTTTGCAACTTATACACATACTTTGTTATTATTATTATTCTTTTTTCATCTCATTTCCTGATTCTTTTCCTTTCAGTCCTTGGTCTGTACTATAGTAGCACAAAAAGCAAAAGCAAAACAAGACATATCTCTGTGAGGCATTTCCCAGTAGAAATTATAATGTGCTATGTGTATCCCAAGTAGATTTGTGGAAGCCTAGGTCTGGGATAAATGGAGATGGGAAGTGTTTGCTATGGGATATATGGCATCTTTTGGGGTGATAAGAATGTTCAAATTAGCTCATTGGGTCTAGCACAGAAGTGACTTTTCAGAACAATTACAGAAAGCTGAAGAAGTCTAAGGTTGCATTTGGTAGTAATTTTAAATTGTTGGCAGTGGAATTAGCCTTTGGAAGGGCTCTCTCCATCATTGGCAGTACTGAGCAGGGGTTGAGAAGTAGCTGGCTGGCCTCTTACTGTCATTTGATATGGTGGAAATATGACAGATTGAGTTATTAATTAATCACACACATACTGAGATTCCATGTCAGGTCCTGTTCATGCTAAGTTTGCAAAGAACTCTGTATTTCTATGATTTTATTTCCTACAATAGTAAAATGTATTCTGACAACATTGTGGAAGGAACGGCCAAAATGAACAGAGAATAAAGTGACTTTCTCCAGAGAAATTGGTGGCAGAGACAGGTAATTAACTTAGTTCTACAAGTTATTTCTGATTTGCAATCTCTTAAGCCATTTTAAAAATCACCAGAAAGGTTAAATCATTTATTAGTGGTATTTTTTTTAAATAAAAGCTTGCAATAAAGTCTTAACATTAAAATGGACTCCAGCATGTCACCTGACTAAATTACACAACTGCAGAGAGACAATAATTCTAACACTAGTGGAATCACAATGTTATATACATCCAGGTTGTACCTCAAAATATCATTGTACAAAGGGAGACATTAATAATTAGACTTGTTTAGAAAGAAAGCATTAATTATCTGGCTGCTATTGGCTCATGTCTTTAATGCTAGCTACTCAGGAGGCTGAGATCTGTGAATCTAATCTCAAAGTCAGCCTGAATAGCAAAGTATGTGGGACTTCCATCTCCAGTTTACCTAGCAAAAAAGTCGCTGAAAGTGGAGGTTTTGTTCAAGAGCTCTAGCCTTGAATGAAAAAGCTAAGGGAAAATGTCCTAGCACTAAGTTCAAGCCCCAGAACCAACACTGGGAGGCAGGCTATATATTCAGCTGTGCTCAGGATTCCAGGCAAAACCTTTGCTTACTAAGCCATTCATTTTTATTGACTTCTCCTCAGATATTATTAGGGGCCTGGCATAGGGAGGCTACAATGGCAGTCAAATGTAGCCATTGCTTTGGTAGGCTTTACAATTAGCAGAGCAAATGATACCCATGAAGAAATGACTGTGCATAAGGTAGAATAATGACTTCATCAAGTAGAAGCCTAATATTATTGATCACACAAAATCTTGATAATGATTAAAAAGAAAACTCGTAAGTACAGTAAAAATATAAACAACAAACAAAACTCCTATTTTAAGTTGAAGACATGTGCACACCCATTCTTCCCACGATTCGAGAACACAAGAGCTTAAGGAATCAAATATCAGCCTCCAGTATTGTATGAATCTTGAAAAGATCCTCTTCTACTGAACTAGTAACAAGAAAATTATAAAAGTCAAGTTTTTTCAGCTAATTTTGTCTTGACACTTTAATCTGAGGTTGAATCTTCTATTTCTATTTGCAGATAATGTTTAATCTCCATTTGACATTTTAAGTAAAAGCTGAAGGTAAATTGGTGTTCAGAGCATCTTCTTACTAGCTAGAATTCCTGAAAAATTGTTTCTAATTTCTAATCTATGAACCTCCCACAAGAGTTTGCCCTGACTCATGGGAGACTCGGGTTCACTAATGAGAGGAATGATGAGAAGACAGAGCTACAAACATGAACAATAAGTGACATATTCTTGGCCACCCAGGGTACTCATAATTTATGGCAGCTTTCAGCATTTGCTTCACCAGGCAAAGGGATAAATTAAAATTTAAAGACCAAGTCACAGACCTACTTGAAAAATTTTGCTAAATATAAGGGATACTATGTCAAATCACATAAATCAGAAGCCAGACCATTTGAAGGAACTGTCTGGTCAGAGTGTAGATTATGTTTTATGTCAATGGGATTCATAATGGACCTAGGCACAACCAGAGCTAATATTGTTAAAGATCTGTGACAAATCTTTCAGCATGTAACCTAGACACATTTTACAATCTTTGACTGTATTCATCCTTTACTATACACAGAAATCCTTTGAAAGGGCTTAGGAAGAGAATTCTTAGATAATTAAACTCATATTTAGTTTCTTGTAAGGGGATAGGCAACTTTTCCTCTCATACATGTGCCTTTGTGCCTTTTTTAGTGGAGGAAAAAGAGCATGAAAGGAATTTACTTTTCACTTTATTTTTTCACATTTTTTATTAGTATTAAGGATACCAAGGATGTTTCATGGTGATATACCCATATCTACATATTAGACTCACCACTTCATTTTCTCTCATCTCCCTTTCTCCCTTCCCAAGTCACTCTAAGTAAGCTCACACTTCCACTTTTTCTCAGGTGTACATAAAGTATTTTTGATCCTATTTGTCCCCACCCAATCTCTCCATTTGCCCTCCCCCTTCTTTCACTAATACCCAAAGCCTGGACAGAACCTGCTTTACATGCCTGTCATTATTTTATATTCAAATGAGAGGCGTTTAAAAAAGTTCTTTAGATCAATTTGTTGTATTTTTCACGGAATACCTTGCTAATCCATGGCTTCATTAGAAATATGCTTCCATACATCTTTCTTGATAGCATGCTAATTTTGAGAAACAATTCTCTGACATAAATAACTAAACTCTACTTATTAAAATGTTTAATTTTCTGGATAGAGAAGTGGGGAAATCAAGATGAGCAGGGGGAGGGGGAAGAGGGAGGGAACCATGTTATGAGAAAGGGTTTCAATGTTTGTGAAGTAATGCACCTTCTATCTGGTGAATATAATGTAACCCTTCTATTAATTACAATAAAAAAAGAAAAAAAATTTAATTTTCTAGCCCCTACCTTCTGATATAAAGTATCTTCTGAGTTTAACAATGAATTATATACCAGAACGAAACTAGTAAAACAAGTTGACCAGGTCTCTTATTATATTGAAGGGTATGCCACCTTCAAGGCAACAGGAGCCTAGGGCACAGATGAAGTGGTAGCCATCCATCAATGGTAACTTAAAGTATGAGGTAAAGAACCAGGAGGAAGGAAAACAGTGACTGACTGGAGAAATGAAAACAGCAGAGAAAAGCAAACAGAAGTTTCTGGAATGGGAAAGTGATCATTTTAACTTAGTCTAATCTGTTTTAGAGTAAGCAAAGTTTGTAATAACAGCACAAATATTATTATGGATGTGCTTTTGTACACCAAAATACTTAAAAGCTTCAAGTCACAGAAAGTTAAATCAACACATGATCCTTGAGCTTCCTTCATTGAAGCAAGTGGTTCATTTTGATTGGTGATTAGCTTTTTGAAGGAAACTCTTGTTTGATCCTGCTTTGTCACGTAGATGTAAGCAAGATGAAGCCTTTTTTTATTGTAATTAATAAAAGGGTTACGTGATATTTGCCAGATAGAAGGTGCATTAATTCACATATATTGATACCCTTTCACATGTCTTGGTCCCCATTATCCTCCCCTCCACCTCCCCCCCCCCCCCCGTCTTGGTTTTTCCCCCTTCCCTATCCAATTTCTAATAACCAAATACAAATAAATCCAATATATCAGATAACAAAGTGAGATACTGTAACAATATGAGATAATCAAGGGACAGCAAAAGAGATGAGAGATAACATAGTACATTAAGGACAACAATCATTCATTGTATGTCTTTTGTTTCAATATCCTGGAGGTCTTTTCAATTAGCTTCATACTATATGGCTTATATATCAAGGTTTTGCTCTATTGCAGATCTCTGCTAGTAGAGCCCAAGGTTTCTACTGATTATGACAAATGAGGGGAACAATTGAGCCTAAGTTCCTTTGAGTCTGGCTTACTTCACTTAATATGATTTTTTCTAAGACTTTCCATTTCCTAACAAATGGGGCGATGTCATTCTTTCTGACAGCAGCATAGAATTCCATTGTGTACAAATACCACAACTTGTTGATCCACTCATCAACTGAGGGACATCTAGGTTGGTTCCATATTTTTGCTATGGTTAATAATGCTGCAATTAACATTGTTGTGGTAGTGGATTTAGTATGCCCTAGTTTCTGGATGGTTGGGTAAATGCCAAGTAGTGGAATTGCTGGGTCATAGGGGAGCTCTATGTTTAGCCTTTTGAGGCACTGCCATATTGCTTTCCATAGTGGTTGAACGAGTTTGCACTCCCACCAACAGTGTAGTAGGGATCCCTCCTGGCCACATCCCCTCCAGCATCTGTTGCTATTCGTTTTCCTGATCCTGGCCATTCTAAGTGGAGTGAGGTGGAATCTTAGAGTTGTTTTGATTTGCATTTCTTTTATGACCAGAGATGTTGAACATTTCTTCATGTGTCTATAGGCCATTTTTGTTTCTTCTTCAGAGAAGACTCTCTTTAAGTCTTTGGCCCATTTTTTAAATCAAACAGAATAGTGAAGATGTGAAAAGTGATGGGGATAAAGCATAGAATATCCTGTAGAGTGCCTGGCACATGGGAGGTATTCCAAACCATAAAGGATTCTTAGTGAAAGTCCTCATATCTTAAGAGTGTTTGAGAAAAAGATGCTAGCCTTGAGCACAAAGAAGCTCAGAGACAGAGCCCCAACCCAGAGTTCAAGCTCTAGGATTGTAAAAAGCAAAGGAAGCAAGCAACCAGAAATGATGCTGAGGCTCATGTTGCAGAGTGTTAACCTTGAGCAAAAGAGCTCAAGGATAACACCCAGTCCCTAAATTCAAGTCCCAGGATCTGCACAAAAAAGGAAGAACAGAGGGGAATAGAAAGGGAAAGGTAAATGTTAGGAGCAAGTTCTACCTGGGAAATTTCTATGCTCAATTCAAATACTTTTTTTCCATATATTTTTATTGTAATTAATAGAAGGATTACCTTATATTCACCAGATATCAATTCAAATACTTATGCTGAATGTTACTTCACCAAATTCTGTAGTTTCAGCAATATCTCCAATAATACATGGAAATATAAAGCTGAGACAATGACCCCGTCTTTCCAGGGATAAGGAACCAGTACAGTTTTGACAAAAATAATGGGCAGGAGTGTCTATTTTATCAAATGAAATGTTCTTCCTGTGTTTAGCATTATGGATTATGAAATGCTACTAGATTTGCCCAAATTCAGTTCTTTCCATCACTCAATATATCATGCATCTACAATTTAGCTCTGAGACAAGGTAGCAACAGGAAGGGAGATCTTTGGGGAATGACTAGACCACCATTCCTGCTTCTGCATCTCTTTTCCCCCTTCACATTCAAGGTATCCTGAAGAAAAAACAGATCTGATCATAGCAGAAGGGAGATGTTAATCCATTCTATCTTACCATATTTGAATACCGAGTCCAAAAAGCACATAGCCACATAAAAACAAATATGGGAGATTCTCATCTCTAATACGCTACTCAGAAAAGGCCAAAAGTGGGGCTGTGGCTCAAGTGGTTGAGCACTAGCCTTGAGCAGAAGAAGCTTAGGAACAGCACCCAGATCCTGAGCTCAAGCTTCAGGAGTGGAAAAAAAATGATAGAACTTATATGACTCACTATAATTCCTTTCCTATAAAAGCTCTTTTTCTTTTCCTGAAGAGAGTTTCTCAATTTTTCACTAGTAACCTTTCAGCCCATTCTGTCTTTCTTATGAAAACAACCATTATGCAGTAAACTCAACCGTTTTCTTTAAGCAGCGGAGGACGACACAGACTTCTCTGTCTTTTGTTTTAGAGATGCAGTTAATGACATGTGCAGATTTAAAATGATTCATTTTTAATTGTTTGGATGCAGTTATATGTGTAGAAAAGTTTAATTACCAGCTATCTACATGGTTGCAATATTACCCAGAAGGCTGTACTTCTTTCTTAATTAAAAATATTTAAACTTAATAATAGAGAACTCTATTAAAATATGAATAAAACATTACAAGGAAGTTTACCAAACAGTTAGCAAATCAATTTCAGTAAACATTCGTTATGACTTACTTACTACTCTTTTCCATCACAGGGAATTAGACAGTTTTGTATCTCTTTTGGTAAAAGTTTTCCCTTCTCCTTCCACAAAATGTTGCTTCATGTTGAGAATGTTAATGGGAAGTCTACATACAATCCTGACTGTGGTGTCTTGATGGCTAAGTTGATAGTACTGTCTTTCACAGCTCAGGATGCAGATAGATTTGTTTGCTATATGCTCCCTAGCATTTCCATCCAGGATCCCCACTACAGACCTGAGGTAAGGTTCTGCCTGATCTTAGACAAGAATCTATAGCACTGTACATTATTATCTGACCAGTTTTTACAAGTTCCAAACCCAGAAGTTTTTTTCCTCAATTGCACCCCATTTCCTACCCCCCATATCAGTATAATGTCTCATACCATTCCTGCTCTGTTGTATCTATTCTTTTTATTTGCATGTGCCTCTCATTTTCCATATATTTTTATTATAATTAATAGAAGGGTTACATTATATTCACCAGATAGAAGGTGCATTACTTCACAAACATTGACACCCTTTCTTATGTCTTGGTCCCCATTTCCTTCCCCCTACCCCTACCCCTCATCTTGTTTTCCCCCCTTCCCTATCTGATTTCAAATAACCAAATAAGCATATATACAATATATCAGATAACAAGGCGAAATATTGTAACAATATGACATAACCAAGGGACAGCAAAAAAAATGAGAGATAACGTAGTACATTAAAGACAACAATCACTCATTATATGGCTTTTGTCTCTATATCCTGGAGGTCCTTTTAGCATCATGCTGTATGGCCTTATGAATCTAGGTTTTGTTCTATTGTAAATCTCTGCTAGGAGAGCCCAAGGTTCCTACTGATTATGACAAATGAGGGAAACCATTGAGCCTATCAACCACTATGGAAAGCAGTATGGCAGTTCCTCAGAAGACTAAATATAGAGCTCCCCTATGACTCAGCAATTCCACTACTTGGCATTTACCCAATCATCCAGAATCAAGGACATACTAAATCCACTACTAACACAACGATGTTCATTGCAGCACTATTTACCATATCAAAGATATGGAACCAACCCAGATGTCCCTCAGTTGATGAGTGGATCAACAAGATGTGGTATTTATACACAATGGAATTCTATGCTGCTGTCAGAAAGAATGACATCGCCCCATTTGTAAGGAAAGGGAAAGACTTAGAAAAAAATCATATTAAGTGAAGGAAAACAGGCTCAATGGTTTCCCTCATTTGTCATAATCTGTTGTATCTGTTCTTGACAGAGAAAATCTGTTGTAGATAAATCTGATTATCTCATTGCCTAACTTAAAACCAAACATTTTTAAGTTAGGCAAACATTTGCCATTGTTCTTGAAATAAAGGCCTGTAGTCCTTCTGGCCTCACCTGATCTGAGTTCTATGCACTTCTCTTGATTTTTCTCATTATCTTTTATTCTCCCCTCGACCACATGGCTCAGCTTCATAGGTCCTTTACTCTTCAAAGATTCTCATTTCAGGAGCACTGTCTCCAGCTGTTCTTGATGCCTGAAAGCATTGTTGCCAGGTTATCAAAATGTCTGGTTTTTCTTCTCTTTTGCCTTTACATCTGAGTTGAAATGTATCCTGCTCACATGGTAACTGTAGTGTCCACTATTCTGCTCAGTGCTGCCACTCAGCCATATCATTCTGTTTCTTTGTTTCCCTACTTGATCATATATTATTTCGTCTACTCATTTATTGTATGTTTCCTAGTAGATGTAAGTTCCTGAGGAGAGAGGCTTTATTTATCTTGGTTAGTGATGTATCTCTAACACTTAGGAGAATGTCTGTCCTGTAGGCACTCAATAGAAAAACAGATGCTCTTCTTTTTATTTTTCAGTCCTGGGGCTTGAACTCAGGACCTGGGCACTGCTCTTTGACACTTTTTGCTCAAGGTTAGTGCTGTGCCACTTGAGCCACAGCTCCACTTCTGGATCTTTCTGTGTATGTGGTACCAAGCAATTGAACCCAGGGCTTTGTGCATAATAGGTGAGCACTATACCACTAGCTATGCTCCCGATCCAAGAAATAATCTTCTTATCCACAAGGAACGCCATAGGCCTTATCCCATCACCTAGCAGGCCATCTATTTTAGAAGCTCAGCTTAGTTGGAAGAGCTCTACAACATGTCAGTGTTCTAAATAAATGGGCTAAAATGCTAGTTAGTAATGGAAATTTCATTCCTGCATTCATATTAACATTAGAGGAACTTCCAGTACCAAGACATTTTTCAACTTTTCTTTTGGCATTAGGGACATGTTATGACTAAACTCATATGGTTTGTGTTAAAAGTTCAGTAGTAAGGCATGAAAGTCAGAATGCAAAAGCTATGAAATGAGAAGAATTTCCACTAAAATAGAATCATGTTTTGAGGTAATAAGGCAAGAATAAAAATGTCACCCAAAGTGGAAAAGAAGTAAAACAATCTCTCTTAGCATGATCCTAAGTATAGGAAATCATAAGAAATTCACAAGAAGTAATAATCCAATATCACAATGTTTCAAAATATAAAATCAATATGCAAACATCATTTGCATTTCTATACACTAGCAAAGAACACATCAAAATGAGATGAAGAGAATTTCTATTCACAGTAGCAACAAAAAGAATACTTAGGAATGGATTTAAGGAAAGCAGTATAAAATCTGTACACTGAAAATGATAAAGAATTGCTGAAAGGACTTCAAAAAGACTTAACTATGGATTAAAAGGCTTAATAGTACTAAGATTATATAGTATTTCCCCAAAAGACCTTCATGTTCGATATAATCCTATCTTACTTGCCTTTCCATCACCAATGAAATATCTAAGGAAAGAACAACAGAGAGGCTCAATAAGGATGAATATTGGTCAAAGTAGTTTATATGGATGTGTACAAAGTGAACAATCAAAGCTGTTGAACTTGTCTTAAGAGAAAGGAAAAATAAGAGCAAAGGAGAGGGTGAGTTTATATACATACTATGTATGGAAACACCACAGAGAAAGCCTCCTTATCTAATACAAAAGAAACACACATATTAGTTGTCTCTTTGGATAATTCTTGAAGATAACCCACCGCTTTCATAACACTTTTCGCAACATTAGTGTGTTGCCTCTGGATAGTGCTTTTAGTCACACAATCCAGGTTCAAGTGGTGCCTTGTCAGCTAAACAGCAGTTATAGTCCTTGGATAAGCTGTGCAATATATAGAGCTTCAGTTCCCTTATCTAAAAAAAAGGGTGGAGGGGCACTAAAAGTGCCTATTACTCAGAGTTTTTGTGACAAATTTTTCACAGAAAATAATTTGGTAGAGTGATGACATACTTAAACATTCAGGAAATATTAACTATTTCTATTTTATTGATAAGGGTGTTTATGTCCATTATCTGTACTAGGAATAATCTAAGTTACTTTTTAAGTAATTTCTACTTTTTTTTGCCACCAGTACTGGGGCTTGAACTCAGGCCCTGTGATTTCAGTTTGCTTTTTCACTCAAGACTGGCGCTCTACTACTTGAGCCATCACCCTACCTCTGGCCTTCTGCTGATGAACTACAGATAAATCCCATGGAATTATCTGCTCGGATATCCTCTGATCTCATCCTCTTTATGTAGCTAGGATAGGCATGAGTCATCAGTGCCTTACCAAGTCACTTACATTTTATGTGACTGAATCAAAGCTTTACATTGTAATACATATATAGAATGTGTTGGCTATGACACATAAGGACTTTTATGTCTGAAAAAACGTGGAATGTAAGTATCATTTGTTCTGCATTATCTCATTTGTTCACTATCTTCCAAGAGGAGCCTGTGGGGAGCTGAATGAAAAAGTACTAATGCAGAAAAAAAATCAATCTGATGGTCATGAATGCAGCCATCAAACTAGCCTAGGGATTTATTTGATGACACTGCTTTACTGTTAACCTTCATTCATATCATTTATTATTTGGGGAACTGCTGCACAGAGACTAGAAAAGTGAATAGAATAATGATGTTTTTATGGCTCCTAATGTAGATTGTTATTGAAAATCTGTCAATTTTACTGGCAAGCTTTTGGCTCAGAAATAAGATCGTCATTTATAATTTGCAAACAGTGATAACTAAAATTATGGGAAGTAACTGGGAAATAAAAACAACTATTATGATGAAAATTACATAATTATCTTTCTCATTAAAAATAGGAGGCATTCCATTATCCTTGGGATATGAAATATACTCTTTAACAGCTGCTGTTACTGAACTAAAACACATCTGAATAGGAAGGAAATACATTACCGATAATCTAAATGATGAAAAGTAAATGGGTGCAAAGTGCAAAAAATCAGTAGGAAGTACTGCCCACCTATGTGAATGACAGAAAAGCCACTTACAGACACTTCAGGGGTCAATCTCAAATCCTCCCTCCCCTTAGATTTCCTTCAGGGAGGTTTTCCTTTCTGAAGCTGCCACTTGATGGGATGGTATGAGCCCTTGCTTTGATAAGGGGATCTGGAATTTTCTGAAAGGGTATGCTTCTTTTAGTGAGGTAGAAAGGACTGACTGGCGGTAGGTAACAACTCATTTGTGATGATTCATTTTGCTTGTCAAGTTGATTGAATTAGGAGATGCCTAGAAACTTCTTGGTTGATCACACTTCTCAGTATATCTGTGTGGATGCTTCTAGAGATGACTGACGTATGGACCAATGACTGAGTAAGAAGACCCCTAATGAATACAGGAGATACTGCCCAGTAGTCTGCAGGCACAGCGGGACAAGAAGCTGAAGAGGGAGGCTGGCACCCCTTTACTGTTATAATCTATGGACACGGGAACCTGGGTTCTTAATCCTTTCAATGTGGAATTTCTCCAGGGCTTTTCTAGGCAGCTTCCAGGCCTTTAGGCTTGGAATGGGGCTGACATCACTGGTTCCTCTGTTCTGAGGCTTTCAGCTTCTTGGATGCGCTGCGGGTACCCCTATCTCTACAATATGCAGGCGGCTACTGTGGGACTTATCCAGCTTGTGATCATGTAGGCCGATCTAATAAAACTCCTCATCTATACATGCTATGGCTCTATTCCTTTAGAACACCCCAACTAAGACACCATTTGGGAAGTCATTTCTAATTACCTCACTGAGGAATTCTGGCATTGTGAAAAGGAAATTCTATCTTGTCCACATTGCAGCTTTCCCCAGTATGCTCTGTAGTACTGACCGAGTTAACCTGGAGTTACTGGGTCTGAAGAACCCTGGATACTATGTTTATTCTGCATTAGGGAACACAATGCAAAACAATTTAATCATAATACATTGTGAATAAGATATTGAGTATAAAAATTCATATGTTTAGTGAATGAGACAAATATATACATATATTTTACCTTAATCTGTAAAGATGAATATGAACAACTAAAAATTTAAAAAGGGGATAGCAAATAATCATTTACTGAGATACCCTTATATTTGGTCTGGATGAAGCATGTATACTTTAAAAAAAATCCCTGGTAACAGTAGAGTATTTAAGAAATAATCACTCCTAGGATATGGAAACAAGAGCTTTATCTTGTGTAATTGTTGTTCTTAATGTACTATGTTATTTCTCGTCTCTTTTGCTGCCTTTTGGTTAATCTCATATTGTTACTGTATCTGACTTTGTTACCAGATATATCATATATACGTTTCTTTGATTATTTGAAATAGGAAAGGGAATGGGGAAAACAAGATGATTGGGAAGGGTAGGGAGAGGAAAATGGGGACAAAAACATGAGAAGGGGTATCTGTGTAAGAAGTAATGCACCTACTATCTGGTGAATGTAACTGTAACCACCCCTTTATACATTACACCAACAATTAAAAAAGGTATAGAAAAAAAGAAAAAAAAAGAAATAATCACTCATATTCATTCCCATAAAGTTCTAAAATAGGATCCATTGGAAGTTATCTAAAGCAACTAAGAATCACATACTTTGACTTCCTGATTGGCTAACTACATGGGAAGAGAAAGAACTATAATTTATGATACTTAACTTATTTACTTGAGGAAATGATATTCTAAATTCAAGTAGTATAGCCTTATTCCAGGCAGTTTAAAAGCAATAATGAAACATGTTTTGTAAGTATTTTTCTTGCATCAAAATCTTGATTATAGAAATTTAGAAGTATATTTAGAAAGTAATTACACAAATTCAGAAAGTATATTTTTCTACGAAATGTGAATCTCCTCTCAAATACAATTGCTTGGAAAGTTGAAAGTGAAAGAATTGTTGTATTATTTTACACATATATAGTACTGTGATTACCAATAGAAGATCTAAGTTAAAAATTTTAAGATCTGAGAAAGGAGGAATTATATAAAATTCTCCTCAAAAATAAATAATGGAAAAGAGAAATGTGGCATTATTCTCATGTCATAAATAATACATTTTATGTAATAAATTTTTATGCTATACACTAGTATGTTAAGGGAAGGACTATGTAACCTTTGTGTGTACTTATGGTAGATTGTTTTCAGTTGACTTCTTTACTTAAAAATAAAAGAAGCGAATATTAAATGATAAACCTAGGTTAGGGTAGAAGTGATAAAAATAAGAGTATATATTTAAAACAATGTTTGCTGTTTGACAAGGTATATTTTAACATTAAATTTTTGTAATCTTTTCCTTCAACTTCCATTTAAAGCCAAAGTTTGGCATTTGAAAGGTTATTGGATGAATGATTGAACTGTGAGACTTTTCCTGAATGGCTGCCTCTCAGACACACTCAATGAGATAAGTATATGGAAAGGTGAGAGTCTGCTCTAAGTTGAGCATAAGCTAAAGGGCTGGGAGTTTGGCCTAGTGGTAGAGTGCTTGCCTAGTATGCACAAAGACCCAGGTTCGATTCCTAGGTACCACATGCATAGCAAAAAGCCGGAAGTGGTGCTGAGGCTCAAGTGGTAGAGTGCTAGCCTTGAGAAAGTCCAAGGACAGTGCTCAGGCCCTGAGCCCAAGCCCAGGGCTGCCCCCCCCCAAAAAAAAATGAAGATAAGCTAAAGAAGAGATTCATCATTGGAGGAGGTCATGTTCTGCCTCTTCCTTCTTCCTTATAATGGGCCAAGTCTTACAAGCACTAATCACTGCAGACGTGGGGGACATAATGGTATACTGGTACATAACTAGGCTATCTAGGGACTGCATGGAAGAAAGGCGAGGAATTCTCATGTAAAAACTCTGCAGTGACACAGGAGAATACCAAAATGACATAAAATAGATGGCATGGGCATGGGTTTGGGGCTAGTTTCTATGCATATCCTGATAGTTGGTAGAGACAGGTGAAAGAGATACGATTATTAGGAATACTGAAGGGCTGGTGTTAAGGAAAAATGATGATGGCACAGCCAGACAGATTTGGGCATTCAATGAATGCCATACTTGATAACTCTATAATTCTCTTATAGGGAGTCTAAGGACCTAACTCTACTTAATTATGATGATTGGGTATTAATATTTCTGTCATTGTAATAGTCACAAGTTGGGTGTAAGTTGCAGGTACAGGATAAACCTTTCTTTCACAGGCTGCTTACTGAGCAAGCTCCTCCTTCGCTTCTCTAGGCACCTGAGGATGTTCACAAAGTCATGGCAGAAAAATCAAAAAGGCTGTCAAAGACACATAAAAATGTTCAATATACATCACTAGGGAATAAGTGGAAGTGATTCTTGCCATTTCTTTTCCACAAAGATACTAAAAGAATCAGTTTGATCTTGAGATAAGGTAAACAGAAAGTGTAGCAAGAACCCACTAAGATTTAGCTGTAAGAAAGTATTGGTAGAATGAGTGGAGTTACTTTTAAATTTATTTTGATTGTGGGACAGTGCTATCTCTTCAGTTTGTTAAATTTTCTATAATGTTATAAGCAACTAGCAGTGGGATTTCTGTGATCAAAAAAAACCCTCTACTCCTTCATTTTCATAATAAAAATTAGCCTAGGGATGTAGCACAGCAGTCGAGTGCTTGTCTGGAATGAACAAAACTGTAGGTTCTATCCCTAGCACTTGAAAAATATATTCAGTATATGACACAAGTGGGACTTACAAGCAGTAAACATTTATTCAATACATATTTATTAGGCTTTTGCTATGTGCATGGCATACTGCAGACACAACAGAAGATACAAAAAGAAGGACATGAACAGCTCAAGGGTACTAAGTTACAGGTAGACAATAGCAAGAAGTCTGGTGTGCTGCTGAACTACAGGGTAATGACTGACCATAATAATGTATTATATATTACAAGAAACTAAAAGAAAGCATTAAAAATTTCACTGTAAAGAAATTGTAACAGTTGAGGACAAACGTTTAGCAACATATACATACACATGTATTGAAACATCACTCCATTAATTAATTAATTAATTAATTAATTTTGAAAAGCTAAATAGCAGAGAAGATACTGCAAAGGTAATACTACCATAAAGTAGAAGGGAGTAAAAACTTTTCTGTTTTACAGCTTTTAGGTATCTTTTTGGAGAAATTCAAAGGAGATTGGAATAACAAGTATTTTGCAACATCATCTAGAAAAGCCCATAACAAACAATTCATTAGAAGTCTATTTTTCTGTTCATGTGCATTCTTTCTTCCAGTTATTTACTTGGGTGAAAATGTTTCTGTTTGTTTCACAAGAGTAGTGGCTATGTCTCTGGAAACGTTCTTCAAGCATTTACGTAGTCATTCATCTCACATTTTTCTTAAGCTGTATCCTGTTTTGGAGATCAGCTGTGAGGAGAGTGAATGTGTTTGAATAGCTCAGTGAGTGTTTTTCCATGAGACTGCTATTTTAAGTATATGGAAAGGACAAGTAGCTGGGGAGTCTACACAGAGACCAACGATGTGTGATGTGTGATGTGCGTACCTTGGCTGTTCCACAACCATTGACTGTGGTTACCCTCCAATTCAGGAAGAGGAACTGTGAGTGCTGAGAACGGTAAGAAAGTCCACATTTAACTAATAATTGATTTTAGTAGGGCTACCTATTTTGGATAGGAAATGGCAAATAAAAATTTTATGATGCAACCAAGGGTCAAGTGCTGGCAACACCTTATTCTATTCTTCAGCAATGCCTTTGCCTCTTTTATAAGGCATAGATGTTGTCTATTGATTTCACACGTAATTTATTTGGGCACAACATGCTTTTGGATTAATTTCTTTCTAGGCAAATTATCTGCATTTGTTACATGCATGAGAAGTTAGCCGACTGATCTGATTGAAAAATCGCCACCTTTTCCCTTTTGCTTTATCATTCAGCTACTGAAAACCTGTACAGCAATTGAATGCCATTTGTCAGAGTGGCAAAGAAATTGTCATGCCATTTTCATATTCCAATCATCTGCTCATCTGTTTCTCAGAAGAACAAATGCAAAATGCTTTTGATTTAACTTAATGTATTTTTTTAAATCCCAAATCTCTTGAACCATTTGTCTTCTGGGTGCAGAAACATTTGTTTGTTAAATATTCAATCATGCCCCAGTGCCAGGAACATCAATAGAGCTTGCCTGATTAACCGTAGCACAGCATATGTATGTTCAAGATGAGAATGATTTCCCCAAGGAGCATGCACTTCCTCTGCTGAACTCTATTTCTTAGAAGGACATGCAGATGGGCATTTGGACAATCATTTCTGGATGTACAAAATGATTGCTCTAGCTGAGTTGTAATTTTGAAAAGATAATTTTAATGACTCTTGAGGACCACCTACTTGGAACAGATGGGACGGGACCCAGGCTCTTTGTAACAGCCCTTTAATGCCGTATGAGTCGGGATAGAAGATTTGTATCAGCCTTTGTGAAAGTGGATGATCATTTTTATTTATATTTCAGACACATTTTTAAAATTCAGTCTACCAGCCTTCTATGATGTTATTAAAAGTTCTGTAATAAAATATACCTATAACATTCCAAACATAACGTTTGATGGCAGTTTTGAATGTGTAACTGAGTGGTTTTTTACTTGTGTCCAATAACAATTGACAGCACCTTTTAATTGGACACTAGCAAGCAAAGAGAGCAGATAACTTTACATTTGTTGATTAAAGAGGACAATTATTTGCATAAATTAGGACTAAAGGGAATCATAGCATAATAAAAACTTAATTTCTTCTTTGGTGCTAAGACTGCCCATTCAAATGTATATTACTATAACTTAAATGTCTTCATGACAACTATCCCCAGGAAGCACTTCAATTTTGGAGATGTTATAGGAAACTGTGCTAGGAATACAGTTTTCTCTGGGTGATGAAAATGATAGTACTATTTTATAATGTGTTTTTTGCCAGTTTGTAAATAAATAAAATGAAATATATGGGTGGCCACTGTAAAGAAGTAAATAACCTGTATGATGTCTGATATTAAAAGGGTTAGAACAAGTATACTTTGTAAACATCTTTACCTATAAACAATAATGCACTACAAAGAAATGAGACAAAATAGGTCTAGTATAGGATGGAAATACTAATATTTGGGGAAAATGAGATTCTTTCAGTTGATTAAGATGAATTCCATTTTTCAATAAGTTAGTTTTATGCTCTTTTAACTGACATTTAAAGATTTCTTGCAAAAATTATTGTCCACAACCAATATCAGCAAGATGTCTTTTTAGCAAAAAGTGGTAGGTAATTAGTCTATAAGTATAATCTTCATCACCTGCCTATAATAAAGCAAGCCAAATCACAGAAAAATGGGCCTTGTTTTCATAGAAGAGCTTCATTATTAGAAAGACATGTAGATGTGAACAACCTAAAAGGATGACTCACACAGAATAAATATTAAACTTGCCTAGAAGATTTATATTTTTGTAATCCATGAAATACAGGAATAAAAATGCAAAGTAATATATTAAAAATTGTTCTATCTTTTCCAACACATACGATGGCATTTAACTTTGTAAAGGCTACCCTAATATATAAGCAACATAGCGCAATTCAAAATACTTGAGCATGGAAAGATGAGTAGATTATAGGTGAATCCAGAAAGGTACAAAGTGAAATAAAAGAAAATGAAATGAAAAGTATTGAATGCTAAAATATCTTCAAAATAACACCACCAGGAGAAGACAAACACAGACCTTTTAATCTGTTATTGGTATGGTTGCCCTTGGTAGACTAGATAGCAGAAAGATAAGCAAGCTTTCTTGCTAATCTGAATGTGATAGATTATTAGCCTATGTAATTTGTGTCCACAAATTACATATGTGCTGACTGACTTTTATACGAGACAAACTGCATGGTGATGCCAGTATTTTCTTCAGTATGTGATATAAGAGCTTTTGGGGAAAAAGATGGCAGTACTTGTATTTCTAGGAAAATAAGTTGATGCATAATAAAGATATTAGCTATTTCAAATTTCAAATCAGATACATACGATAGGAGCCATGCTGGAGATAATGCCAAAATACCAAACAGAGACAATAACAGTAGCACATGTCTGTTTCTTTTAGATGCTTGTGATAGCGTGAAAGGCACTTAGTTTTAATAGCTCTCAAGATAATCCATTTTAGTTTGTCATGATATATTTCTGTAGTGTGTTTTTCAAATGAGAAACACACCTTCAAAATTATACCAGACATGTCGTATGTAGCACAGCATGGGAAATAAAATGTATACTAGCAGAAAGTTAGATGACAGAAAATGCAAAAATTCATACTTTAGAGGCTCTTCACATTGTTTCTGATGGGATTATTAGCAACTTAAATTGCAAAGACAGTTTATCATTGAAAACTTCTCTTAATTAGCCTTTACTACTATGTATACTTTCCGTCTACTGTAATAACATTATTTCATTTTACTTAGTTTTAATGCTATTGAATGCATTTGATTTCCTTTAAAAATACTCATTGGTTTAACATAAAACAAAGTCTTTTAATTACAAGTTACAAATTTCAAGCAAAATAAGTAATCTAATTATACTTATTTGCCCACTATTATTTATAGCATTACATTATGTTTTCCTTAACTCTAATTATTTTACTCTAATGATGGAACATTCTAAAATTAACTCCTTAACTCTAATTACATTACTCTAATGATGTAACATTCTAAAATAATCTAATGGTAAGGATCATTTAATAAACTAGACTTTTCTTCAGATGATAAATATGTAATTTAATATTTACTTATTTGTACAGCCAATAAACAGATAAAATTTTCCTACAGGAAAATAAATGAACTAACCCTTCCAAGGCTTCCCCCAACCCCAAATGAAGAAAATCAATCAGGTAAAGAAAGATAATAACAAATTGAACTTGTTTAAATACAGTAGAGCATTTTTGTTCATTGTATTTTGGTATACTGGTTCTGGTTTGTATCTTGTTCTCTAGAGAACCCTAAAACTTGATAATACAGAAAGATTTCTCACCTTATCTCCCTGGAGGCCACTCTGAGCAGGCTTTCACTATAGGGTATACAGGCAGGAGCTAATGCTACTGGTCACATCAATAGACAAGAAATAGAGGTGAGGGGGAGCCAAGCTACTATGCAATGAGAGTTTAGATAATGCTTGGATAACACATTTGTTTTCAGTTTTCATGTAGTTGGTTTTAAGTACATGGCTATGTAATAAACATCAAGGAGATCAGAAGTACAATTGCTAGCAGCAAAAGAAAGCTCATAAAATAATAACAAACTAAACTATTCAGATCTAGTATTGCTTCTTTTCTCATGAAGCTCTACTGCTGCTTCTGTTGCATATTCTTCACATAGATGAGACAGTAAGTTCCCCACACGGTGTTATTTGAAGTGTAGTTCTCCAAATTTCCCTCATTTCCCAGAGAAAAATCATTTCCCACCTGCCATGATTAGAATTAGTCATTTGGGTTAGGTAAAAAAGATAAGGCTGTGTGCACATGGGAAGAGGATGCACTTATTCCATCAATAAAATGGACTGGAATCAATTGGTTAGATCAGCCAATTTAAACTGTAGAATTGATGACTGGGATGCCTAAGATAAATGATCAATCTTATGGTCTTTCCAGCTTACTTTTAAAAGTATCCGACAACATTTATATACCAATTTGTGCACTAATTGGTGTATAAAGGAGTGTACAGTGGGCTGTGTTTGGGATTACTACTAGTTTCAAGCACTCTCAGAAGCAAAAATATGGTAAAAAGAGTACTTCATGTACTATGCTGAAGAAACTCATTAAAAGTTGAAAATTCCATATTTTCTGCCTAAAAAATTCTACCAGGTGCTGTTCAACTGGCTCTGAGGGTCAGGGGTATGGTTTTACTCTATATCCTACCATCCAAAGGGGATTCCTAAGTTATTTCAAAAGCTTTGTAAGCATACATACAGACATGTTTCTCATTATTTCTATAACTTGTACATAAAATGATTTATATACTTTTATTAAATGACTATATTTTGCTTTTAAATATTTTTTCAGTAAATTTGAGTGACATTAAGAATAAGATTAAAGAGATTTCATACATTGATTCTTTTTGCATGGGATAAGTTTGGCAAAATATAGTAGATTTTTGACAAAGTATTTTCAAATTATATTCAGTTTGATTTTCAACAAGTTTTTTTTATGAAAACTCTTTATGAATTTACTAACTCATCACATATTTATATTCTAGGTAATTCCAAACAGAACACCTTGGTTAAGGCAAGTCCCAGTACTAATTCCTGATTCATTATCTAAATTTTAATTGGTATAACTCTTGAAAGTCTGGGGCCATATGGAAAATAAATAGTCCTAATAGGTCCAAGGTGAAAGATGATAGGGAAATGCGGAAGCCAGAAAACTGTCAACTCAGAATGTTTAGCAACTGCAACAAAATTTCCCCAGAGATCTAAAATGTGTTCCAATGTGGGTCCTGCTAACATATAACTAAGTTGTACATTATTTTTCATTCTGGTAGACAAAGATTAAAATAAAAAAACATAAAAGAACCCTAAAGCTTGTTCCCCAAAATTAAAAATGAAATTTCTGTTAATGAAAAAAGGCAGCAATAGAGTTGCCATAACAACCTGATGCAACTGTTGACTGACAGCAATCTGTTGCATTTTTATAAATAGAATGTCAACTAGTTTTAGTGCTTATTGGAGCTAATGGAACAACTGTGATTTATGACTACTTTACAAATCAAATGGTACCTCCTCACTGCTGTCACCGCCATAGAAATCATCCTCCAATTGTGTGTCTGTCCTCATCGTACTGTTGTCCTCTTTTAGATCCAAAATAAAGGGACACTCCTTTGGGGACATATTCTGAGTCTTCCCATGAGGTGCTGATCGTGGTCTAGATGAAAATGTGAAAATGTCTTTTGGAATAATTTGGGTTCCATCTGCCTGCTGGTCAGGTTCATTGTTCTTGATGGCTTCTGGCCACAAGTGTGGAGTAATGTAGGAGTCACCAGCCAGGAGTGGAGATGGACTGCCGGATGCTGAGCAGGGAAGATGGCCATCATTTTCAGGAAATACCCACTCATCTGACATTTGGAGAAAATGACAAAAAATGAGAGTCGTGTTCCATAAAATTGTCATTTTAGGCAGACAGGTTCAAATTTCTTGTTGAAACAGATTTCTGAAATAAGACCGAAGCCAAAGAAGACAGTGTATCCACCATCTTGTAGTTTGCTAAACACTTAACCGACAGTTCAGTGCTCAGAGCTATAGGTAACTCATTTTCTGTCCTCTCCACTTGAGTTGAAACACTAGCCAAGAAATTTCTCAGAATGGATGAATTATCACCTGTTCCTTATTGTACAAACTCATTAACTTCACATTCAGAGGGGGGAAATATTCCAGAGTTTACAATTTTGAATTGCTAGCATCTTCTTACTACAGGAGGGCAGGGTCCGGTATTAATGAGTTTCTTTGCACAAAATATTTGATCATTGTTTGGATTACAAATGATGGAAGAGAAAAGCCATAGGAAGATGACAGACCATTTCTCCATTCTCCAGGATGAAATAAGGCAATTCACAGATTAAACTGAGTAGACATTTCAGCACCATTAGCATTGTTCATCTGAGTGGTGGCTTCCGCTTGCTAAAATGTGCCTTTATGCTTGATTTGTGGGAGAATATTTTGACATACAAAATCTTGGATATGCAAAATCTTTTTAAAAACATGGTGCCTATTGCTGAGAGAGGTAGCTAATTGAACATTAAGAAATTTCAATCTTTGGGGCTGGGAGTTTGGCCTAGTGGTAGAATACTTGCGACCTCAGTTTGATTCCTTGGTAACACATACATAGAAAAAGCCAGAAGTGGTGCTGTTACTCAAGTGGCAGGCCACTAGCATTGAGAAAGCCCAAGGACAGTGCTCAGGTCCTGTGTTCAAGCCCCAGGACTGGCAAAAATAAAAGAAATTTCAATCTTTTATATGCTATTGAGATAGGGATTTTTTGGTTGTAAACGGTTTTATATTGTATAGAGGGGTTACAGTTACATTCATCAGGTAGTAGGTGCATTACTTCTCACACATTCATTGATACCCCTTCTCATGTTTTTGTCCCCATTTCCCTCCCCCCACCCCTTCCCAATCATCTTGTTTTCCCCCCTTCCCTTTCCTATTTCAAATAAACAAACGTATATACAATATACCAGGTAACAAAGTCAGATGCAGTAACAATATGAGATTAACCATAAGGACAAAAAAAGAGAAAAGAAATAACATGGTACATTAAGAACAACAATTACACAAGATAAAGCTGTTGTTTCCATATCCCAGAGTTTCTTTCATTTAGAGATAGATTTTATAATACCATGATCCAAATGGTTTGGCAGCACAGCCTTTATAGTAAATAGCATTAAAAAGCATGCTTATTTTCTTCTTTAGAATGATAGTGGGAAAAACTGAGCATTTTCTCAATCTGTTCTATTTTTCTTGAAGATTTTCTTTTTCACTGCATGTTTCAATGGTAAAAATCTTACTAGATGCTCATAGCCTGTGTCTATAATCCTAACTACCCAGGAGTCTGAGATCTGAGATTCTCGATTTGAAGCCAGAAGAGAAGGAAGAGAAGTCTGAAACTATATTCCTGGTTAACCAGCAAAATGCTGGACTAAAGATGTGGCTCAAGTGCTAGAGCACCGGCTATAAGTTAAAAGCTAAGCAAGAGTAAGAGACACTGGAGCTAGGACATACACAAAAAATTCTTGTAAGCAACTTTTCTATAGAACCATGCTATGAACATAGTCATTTACACTTGGCTTTGTAGTTATTATGATCACAATAAATGATACTAAGAGAGATATAAGATTTCCCAGCTCCAAACCCTATACTACAAAAGCAAAATGACAAATAACAAAAAGTTTAATAAATATAATTGAGGTTTTTTTTTTTGGGGGGGGGAGATGCCAGTATTGGGGCTTGGACACTATCCCTTGGCTGTTTTCAGTCAAGGCTGACACTACTACTTGAGCCACAGCTTCACTTTCACTTCTATTGGTTTTTGTTTTTTTTTTTGTTTTTTTTTTTTTTTGGTGGTTAACTGGAGATAAGGAGTTTCATGAACTTTGTTGCCCAGTCCGGCTTCAACGATCCTACCACGATCAAACCATGAGTAGCTAAAATAATAATCATGGGTTACCATCACCAGGTTAATACAAATAATATTGATGGCACAAATAGGAAATATCTCATAATTCATCTGTCTTGTGTTAAAACAATATTGTACTGTGTCATTCAGAATGGCCTTGAACTGGAATATAGTCATTTAAATTTCAGGTCCTCCTGTTTCTTCTGACTCCTTAGTGGTAGGATTATTGGTGAGTAGCAACATGCTTAGCCTGGATTTGTTTCTTAACCTAAGGATATCATTATTAACCTTGACTAGCTTGTACACCGGGGATAAATATACATTTTTTAGAGGAAATTGATAAAGGCATGACTCTCCTAAATACAAAGAAAGATGTCTATTGGCATTTGGCCAGTGGTAGGTTGAATCTATTTCAACTGATGTGTTTCTCAGAGGGTATGTAGAAGGTCCTAAGTCAGTGTAGCTACAGGCAAGTAAAGGAGCAAGTTCAATGAGCACCTCTACTTTGGAAAGAAAATCCTTTTGAGTGTTGCTAGGCACATAGTAGGTACGTTGTAAACAGCACAGCAATGAAAATGTTAAAAAAAACCCCAATGGGTTGTGTTATGTGCAGGGAAATGTGAGAGTAATTGGAGAAAAAGATGTTGGGAATGGTTATTAGTCAATTAAACAGTATTTATGACCTTTTGCCAAATGTTTTGTTAACTGTCGAAAAGTTAAAGTAAGAGGAGGTTTTTATTTTTTTACACTAATTATCTTACTACTACCAAAGCTTTTTTGGAATTTGTACTTTTACCTCAAGTATTTCCATATCAATTGTAATGAATAATTTGGTGTGTTTTCTTAGGAAAATATGTAAATTACCGTGTAATCACAATATTGCAGCAAACAAGATAAATGCAAGAATGATCACCTAAACATCTAATTAGTTTCTCTACACAGTTAGATTTATGCTAGAGACACTAATTGCATCTAACATTTTAATGAAGGTTTCAACATTGCATAAATAAGACTGACAAACTACAAACCATTTTCATTTATTTTCCTTTTTTCCCCTTGCTCAGAAACAATTTGCCTTTGTAAAAGCAGCACACACCTGCTAGGCAAGATATGTTGATAGGCTCAGTGTTATTGGCTCCAACCATCTCTCTTTCTAAAAAGGATGGAGAAATGTAACAATAGATGGTCTTTGGGGACTGACAGTATCAGGGGAAGGCTTCAAAGTTTTAAGTTTTCATGATGAATGACACAACTCAGGCCTCAAAACTTGAAGAGAAAAATACTTTCATTTATAAAAGTCTCACATAACTCAGTTTTTTTTAAAATAGGAGATTAACAAAAGATGAGCCATTTCAGCCAATGGCTGTATCACGACTTGTAAACTGATTGGATTTGAACTATTTGGTGTAACTGCATTGTATTAACAGTTAAATGCGAACCTGAGAGATCAGAAGACTGGGCTCCTGAAGTATTGAGTTCTGCTTTCTCTGCTTTTTCTTGGGTCACAATGGTGAGGGTAGCTGCTGTTTCATCTCTATTCCTGTTACTTCCAGAAGAACCACCTTTATTGGAATAAATAACTTCTTTTGATATTTAGAATAAGTAATTTTTGAAGAATAACAGAAATTTGGTAAACTTTTCATTTGATTATTTAAATACAAATGAGAGTAATACATAATTCATTATTTTTTTTGGTAGAAAGTTTAAGAGGTTCACTTTAAAATACTTTGATATCTGCATAGGGGCATTTTAAGATTTAACTTCTACAAGATGTAATAAAAAAGAATTCCAAACCTCATACAATATTTAAAGTGCCTAATTCTTTTTGGATTCTACACATGATGGAGTGACTGAAAAAAATCAAAGTTCTTACAAAATGAGATTTTAAAAGCTGTTATACAGATGATATACAGAAGGTTAACAGTTAAATGAGTCAGGTAATACAATTCTTTTTGAACCATTTCTCCTCTTCCCTTGCTCTCTCCCAGTTCAAATTATGAGTTTTAACCAAGCCCTTTCCTTCGGCTCCTTAAGAAAACTAACATAGTCATTATTTGAGAACTAGATTTTCTATCTATTCTTTTATAAAACTAGCATAAAATTTAGAAGGCTGAATTTCAGCCAACCCAAGAAATCCTACGTTTTTAAGAAATCATGTTAAATGATGCTAGCTCCAGGATCAATTAATATACGTACATTCAAATCTACACAAACGTGCCTCCAATTCACTATTTACATGAATAGCTACCTATATTAATGTGTAACTAGTTACAAAGTTTAAATTTTAACCCATATCGTTATAACATGGCAAAGATTCCAAAGGGAGAGACTGAAAATGTTAACTGGAATTAAGGGAGCTTCAGTTCAAAAGAAAATACATAAATAAAATTTGAAAAAATTATAGTAAAGTCTACAGGCAAGAAGTTCCTATATCATATTTGAGCCATTTAAAGAAAACAATAAGCTTTATTCAACCTTTGAGAATAAGTAGGGAGTCCTTTATTTCTGTGTTATCATCTATTTAATCAGAAAATCTCAGTTAGGGCTCTAGAGCAATTCTTTTGCAGAAAATTTGATTTTCATAATCCCTGTAGAATAGACAATTATATTTTACATGAATTGGCTCATAATCCTTTGAAGTTTACAGACAGCTTGCCCCAAATAATACACAGATCTAAGGTAGTATTGAAATGGTGCCATACCACAGGGTGTCTCTGTCCGTTGTCTGCTGGTGCCTTTTAACCAGAATCTTCTTCGGTTATTAGGCTTATCAGTTGATGGTTCTTGAGGGGGATGTGGATGCATAATAGGTAGACTGGCTGGTTCATTTTAATATCAAAGAAAAAAAGCCAGAACAGAAATGACCATGTCACTTGAAATAATCCAGTAAATACAATTATCACTACAGTGAGAATACTCATCTATCATTCTGACAAAATATGAGGAAATATCAAAACCATAACTTAATCCTTCACAGAAAAGAGGTCTTTACCTTAATTCTGGTTATAAGGACATTTAGGCTTTAAAAATTACTAATGAGTTTTATTTGTGTAAAAGAATGTTTATAGGAAGCTAAGAAACAATGCTAATCATATAATCTTATATGTTAAAATTATTTAAAAATGAAAGTGACAATTTTTCCTTTAAAAGAGAAAATGTAGTTAAATATACTTTTAATAAGATCTTAGAGAATAGTTTCCCAAAGAACTCAAGAGAAGAGATCTTAAGTATAACTTAATCTTAAGTAATTAGCATTTAATATTCAATCCTTCGTTTCCTAGAGCAATATAATATACTTAACTGTTTTTCTCACTGAGTCTTCACAATGACTCCTTGAGGCAACTATTAATATTACTTTAAGAGACAGTCTGCTAGATGCTTTTCCTGAGTCTGTGAATCTAAAAATTCCCTAATTTTGTAGTCACCTTGAGCTCCCCAAAAGCTTAGATTCAGTGATAAGCATCATGTGTTGAAGGCAGACTGCCTCTCACATGTGCATTACCTTCTTAAAAAAAAAAAAAGCTAAAAATTCAGATCACCACCAGGCAACCAGTACCAGAGAAATGCTACAAACATCTTTAAAGTGAGAAAACAACTTTGAGTATGGAAGTGATGTGATCAAGGCTGCATAGATAGTGATAGAGTTGGGACTAGATAACCCTAAATTCATTTGCTTGTAGTAATTTTATGCTCTACGGAGAGGGGGTTATTATCTTTAAAAATGATTTTTAGCCGGGTGCAGAGGCTCAGCCTGTAATCCTAACTACTCAGGAGGCTGAGATCTGAGGAAAAGGTTCAAAGCCAGCCTGGGCACAAAAGGACCTGAGACTCTTATCTCCAATTAACCTCTAGAAAACGGGAAATGGGTCTTGGTTCAAGGGTAGAGCGGTAGCCTTGAGCTGAAGAGCTCAGGAACAGCACCCAGGCCGAGTTGAAGCCCCATGACTCCCCCCCCCCCCAAAAAAAGATTATTAATCTCTAAATCAAGTAAAATATAGTCAAACGTGTCTCCATTTTCAACAGTTGTTAGTTAGAGCAGGAAGGGTAGAATGACTATTAGGGAACTCTAAGCTTTAGATTCTGGACTTAAGCTTTCCTAATGATTACAAGCTATAAATCATATTGCTCCTTTATTAGCCTGGAACTCTCCATTTATAAAATGGGACAAAAGTCTTTTCTTACCCACAGAGCTGAAAGAGAAAATAAGGAGCGTTTTATCAGTTGAAAATGAAATTTAACAAAGAAAACTTAAAATGCACATGAAGTTTCCCCAAATACAGTTACGATGATGTTATTGCACTTCTGCATCATATCACAAAGTAGAAACATACAATACTACAGTAAACTGAAATAACTGAGTACACAGAATGATAGATTCCAGAAGATAACATATATCTAAAAATTCTAGATGTGTTTTGATATCCACCATTATTAAATGGGAATTCCCTGAACTCAAGGTATCTAGACATGAATATAACTTTTGCTTTATCTTTTTTTTTTTTGCCAGTCCTGGGCCTCTGAGCTCAAGGCCTGAGCACTGTTCTTGGACTTTCTCAAGGCTAGAGCTCTACCATTTGAGCTTCAGCACCACTTCTGGCTTTTTTTCTATGTATGTGGTGCCAAGGAATCGAACCCCGGTCTTCATGAATGCTAGGCAAGCACTCTACCACTAGGCCAAACTCCCGGCCCCAACTTTTGCTTTATCTTAACATTTTTCATTATGTTCACAAACTTTCAGTCTTTCTGCAAGATTCTTTCTTACCATGAATAGGTATACTCTGCTTTACTTGGCGAATATTTTCTTTATCTCCTTGTTCCTCAGATATTTCTGCACTGGTCACAACACACTTCTCTACTGTGGACTGCTGGCATGATTGGCTACTTTTGGACCCAACAGATCTTATTGTCTAGAAGGGAAAAGAAATAAATATGACATCTAAAATATAGTAATTATATTTATTTCCTATAGAATGTTTTATGGAGAAAAATGAACAAATAGTGAGGAAAAACTTAGAATAAATAAGATTTAAAAAGTGACAGAAAAATTACTGTAGGAAATTAGAAATTTAAGGAGAAAAATATTCTAACATTGAAGATAAGCAAATATCCTAGACACATAAATTAAAATATGCTTAGTTGCTACATACCATTTCAGGTAGGAGTTGAATTAAGAATCACTGTGTATGTCAGAAATTCTCAAGGTACATGAAACGAATATGTCATCTAAGAATCTGTTCATTGTGGGGTGTTTGATACTTCTTGAATTGCTTTTTTAGAAGGAAAAGAAAAGCACAGAAAGTACAGAAGCATAGAAAAATGTGCTTATATTTGCCTGTAAATTTCATTAATATATATAATGTATAAACAATGAATCTAATACACCATATAATGAAATTAGGCAAAAATGTTTATATTGTTTACATGACAAAAAGGTTTTGATGTCTTTTAAAATACAAACTTTCTGTTTCAAATTATTCCCATTTCTTTTCTCCAGACCTTATGCCTCATCCTTGACCTCACAATTCATTCTTGGATAAACTCTAAACTTTCTTCTTACCTCACTGGATAGTCTCATGTGATTCCTTCTCCCAGACAGTGGAGGCGGCCCAAGAACTTTGGATCCAAAAGCAATGTGACACACATCTTGGTTTTTACTGTTCCGGTTACTACCAGCTCCTCTATTGATGAACTGGTCTGTTTAAAGAAAGGTATGAGTTCATTAAAGTGTATAGTTATAAACACCATGTTATAACACTTCTGAAAGTAGCCTAGGTAGAATATGATTTGAATCACCAGCAACTCTTACCTTCAGCACTTATTAAAAATGTGAATATTCCCATCAGATTAAGGTGTTTTTAACAAGGTTGAAGAAGGGGGCTACAAAAGTTTAAAAAAACACTAGTTTTTCTCCTCATTGAGACCCACTACTAGAAACATTTTCCTTCAAAACAGAAAGGAAAATAGAGAAGCTACTCAAAGTACATCTTCTTTTCTCTTTTAAGAAAATAAAGACAATTATTCAACTTAACAAAATAAATATCTAATTGGATACCCTCTCAGGTAGTTACTAGAATTGTCAGTAGCACAAAATTGGGAAGACATTGCTTCCTTCACATAGTGTGAAGGAAGTAATAAGACAAACAGTTCACAAAGCAGCAGCAGAATAAATGGACCTTGAGTTACTGTAAAATGTCAAGAATGAGAGATAAAGAAATACTAGACAGAATGAAGAGCCTGAACAGAGAAAAGAGATGGGAAGAAAGAGAGGGGAGGTTGGCTGGAAAGAGAGGCTAGGATCATACTAAATGCCTATCCTAAATTTGGTGTAAAATGGGGAGGCCCTAAATGTTTGTGGGTGAAAAAACATCCAGGATATTACATCCAGGATAGTGCAGGTGTGTGCACCACATCTTCTAGACACACAGCAAAATTACATTTCCGAGCTGCCTCCACAGCAATCTGGACTGTAAGGCTCAGATCAGGCTTATGACATATAAGAAGTCACTTCCTGCTTCTTACTATCCTCTACATAACCCAATGCTCTCTTTGCTCATCACTTGACAAGATGCAGAGAGCCCTTTGTAGTACTCTTGGGTTTTCAGGGAAGCCATTAGATGTAAGAAGCTGAGTATCTGACCACACTGAAGGTACTCTGGGATTGAACTGGTTGAGAGGCTTTCTCATCATGATTAGCCTCTATTAGGGTAGACAAGGGTGATGGCTTTTACAGTGGCTACTAACTGGAAATGTGTCCCACATTTGGCATTTTAATATCCACTTGCATAATAATATTCATAGCTTTGAACAATAAGATTCCTGACAAAATCCACATTGCCATCTAGTTCCTGAACCTATATGAGCTACTGGCCATATCAGTTCTGACCTACTATCATGAAACAATTCCTTTAGCTAGCTAGTTGAACTCACTGCCTCTACTGTAGAGCTGTAATAGATAATGTTGAAGTGGCTTGTTTGCTGTCATTGTGTTGAAGCAGAAGTTTGAATAGATGTTGTGGTTCTCTAGGTTAAATGCCACCATCAGGTGACTCCCGAATGAATATAACTAATCCTCTTTTCTGAACTTCACTACTTATATTAAGTACACTTGTCCGCTCTTCTCTGAGACTTATAGCACTTCAAACTGGCACCCTGGCCTACAGTCCATCTACTGTGGGCAGTCAGAACTTAAGTGTCAAGTTTGACATTTCTGCCCTCTCCCTATCTGGTCCATACCCACTTCTCTTTCTCTTCCATCAGGGCCACTATCGAAGTGACCATTATCCTTCTCCCAGATGACCATAAAACCTGCCAAGGATTTACCATGTCTACTATGGTGCTCTGTCCTATTCTTTCTCCAATATGTAGCCTGAGAGGTCTTATACAAACACAAGTGTGGCTGTATCATTTCTCTTTCTCTACTTAAAGCTATTTAATGGCTTCACTGCTACTCATAGGATTAAGAAGAAAGTCCTTCATAGTGCCTAGAAAAATCTGTTCTTATGTATTCCCCTATATCACATTGCTCATTTTCTTTTCTCTAAATAGAAGGGTCTTGTCTTCAGTGACTATACATGCTACTCTCCAGGGTGAGGGCATTTTTTTAAAAGTATGTTTAATTTTTATTGTGTTATCAATGTGTTAACATTTTGCTTCTAGATCTGTTAACAGTAAAGTCCATTACATGCATCAAATCCCTGGTTAACATTTAGGGACATTTTTCCCTTCTGACATTTTTAACTGAGCCCACTTCATTACTGGACAATTCTTTCTGGATCTTCCTTGTTCAGGTATGTTCTCCCAGGCCAGATACTCCCATAAACTCTCTCTCATATCACAGGACTTTCTGGAATTGCACTTTTACATATACCTATGTCATCATCTGATTAATGTGTATGTCTAGTGCTCTGTTTCACCGAACTAACCAGTATCTAGCCCCAGGCTTGATGGAGAGTGGGAACATAATAGGATTGTGCTGAACAGAATGAATGAGTCATTAAATGAGTCAGAAGGCAAGTTGAATTAAATGATTCTAGAATTTCCAACTATGATTAGAATTGCATTTTAAGAAATATCCACATGGGGGTTCTAAGTGTAAGTCAAGGAGGAAGACTCGAGAGGACTGAAGGACTCCAGCATTTGAGACTTGACAAAAAAAAGGTCAATGACTTACCTGAGTAGTAAGTCTCAGGGCAGTATTGCTATAGTATCAGAATCTATGCCTGGTCAGGTCACATCTGCAGCTTCCTACTGTTACCAGACTTCGCTATGTGTATTTCTGTATTCTTCCTCACCCCCCACCCCCAGCCATTTATAAAACGTCCATTTGAATCAACAAAACAATATTAGTTTCTTAGTATTGATAATCCAAATACATTTTAGGCTATTTGATAAACTATTATAGGTACTATTTGCATTTTTTATTATGTAGGAAAAATTCTATGGGGTTGGAAGCATGGGTCAGTTGGTAGAGCACTAACTAATATCAGGTACTAAATTCACGTTCTGAACTCTTTTTTTTAAAGTTCATTACTGTGGATGTTCCCCAAAAGAAAAGATTAAACTAGGGGTACTAAAAAGGTATCAATGTCATGATGTGGTCTTACAGAGAAACTGTGGACTAGCACAGTCTCCAGTACTGGACACTACTGAGCTATCTGTGTTCAAATATTTTACAAGGATGATTTCCTGGATGCACTTCCCCCTCCATATGCTTTATCTAAATGCAAGTTCCTCTCAATACAGTTCTTTTGAGTGAAAGTCCATTTATTTGGTAATGTACTTGCTTATCTTCTGAGCATAGTTAGCACATGGTAGGTAATGGCTAAGTTTTACAAAAATTATGGATAATATGCAAGATTAAAAAGAGGATTGTAGCTGGGTACCAGTGGCTCAAGCCTGTAATCCTAACTAGTTACTCAGGAAGCTGAGATCTGAGGATGACACTTTGAAGCCAGCCAGTTTTCAGGGATGTCTGGGGGACTCCAATTAACCACCAAAAAGCCAGAAGTGGTCCTGTGGCTCAAGTGGTAGAGGTATAGCCTTGTATTTGTTTTAGTTTATTTTAAATAATTTTTGGTGTAGTTTTCCCCCACAAAGTATACAAATACTTTACTATTTAGAGTTCTTTAAGCTTGCTATTACAGTTAACATCAATTTCTAAAGCCTGGTTCACTTGAATAATTGTGTTTATAAATATATTAATTGTCATAATTATCTCATAAAATATAGTAAACTATGCATTAAAGTTTATTACAATAGGGTCCTAATTAAAACCTATAAGGAAAAATAATTTAGATCTTTGGTTCCTAAAATAAAAAAATGGAAGGGAAATTCCCAAACTCCATAAAAAGGGGACAGTTTCTATAATGAGAAAAATCTTAATAAAAGAAAACTACAAGAAGAAATGCTTGCCTTTAGAATTCTAAAAGGAGCTCTTTTGAGAGCTGATATCAATATGCACAAAAAAGGTTAAACATCAAGATTAGATTAAAGTCATGCTGTAGGCATTTCATTTTCTTGAGTTTGTGGAAAATGAACTTGGTGTAGGTCAGAGATGTTACCATTAATTATTTTGCTATTTTACTGAGGGGTACATGCCTTTGTAGTTAGATTGTAAAACCTGAGGGTCTATGCTCTAATTGTCTTTTAGAAAAATAAACATTCATTTTTGTCTCAAGATACAATGTTCTAATTATTATAGCCATTTATGTTTGCAGGGTTTTCAAAGCTTAATCAGAAAGACCTGCTGAATTTTCAGCTCTAATCACTAAGGGGTCATGCTCAAGACTGAGATCTATCATCTAAGAGTCACATCAGAATTAAAGCTGGCACCAGGTCCAGGTTTTGAATTACATTAATTTTTACTGTAGCATATTAAATTATAGAGAATGTAAAAAAACACAAAGGCACAGCAATATTATTCTAGATGAAGCACTTAACTCAAAGTCTCACTTTCTTCTATAAGATTGAGATAATGATCTTAAGTCATAGCATATTTTTGCTAGATTATAGGAAATAAATACTATATGTGTAATGCTGTTTCTAGTAGTTAGAAAATGTTCAGTAAACAGTTGTTAATACTTTCCATCTTGAATAGTAATGAACAATGTAAGAGGTCTGTTCATAGTTTTTTTTTATTCCTTTTGTCTTCCATTCTTTCAGTGGTGTCTGGACACTTGCCCTGGCAGGCACTTAACAAGGCAGGAAACAAGTGGATTGCTATCTTCTATAAGGTGCATAAAGTCTCACGGGGTGATGGATGACAAGTTCATAATTAAAAAGTAACCCTTTTATCATAACTGGGATAAAAGCTATGAAGGAGCTTTAGCAGGTTAGTATCTAGTCTTTTGTGTCAGGAAAATAACATTAAAATTGAGACCCAAAATGTGGAGATTAGCACATATGTTGTGTCTCTATGCAATTTCTACTCCCTCCCCAATACACACCAATATTTGTGATAGCATCATTCCATATCTGCAGAAGAAGAATCTAAGTTTACCAAATCCGTCCATATTCAGAGCTGGGCTTCAGAATCCACATGTCCCAGCATCTCACTCAGTATGCCTTCTTTGTGTGTGTGTGTGTGTGGGGGGGGGTGTCATGGGGCTTGAACACTGGGCCTCGCTGTCCCTGAGCTCTTCAGCTCAAGGCTACCACCCTACCTCTGGGCCTGTGCATTGTCCCTTTCCAATTCAAGGCTACTGCCCTACCCTTGAGTCACAGTCCTACTTCCTGTTTTCTAGAGGTTAATTGGAGTAAGAGGCTCAGGTCTTTTTGTGCCCAGGCTGGCTTTGAACCTTGATCCTCAGATCTCAGCCTCCTAAGTAGCTAGATTTACAGGCATGAGCCACCATGCCCAGCTCTCAGTGTGCCTTCTTATCACAAGTGAATTCGCCTTCAGTGGGACAGGAAGGCATTGCAGAAGTTCTCCACATTAAATATTTATTTTGGTTTAATTTTATAAAGCCATTTAACTAAAAACTTTTGTTTTGCTATCTGAAAAATGGCTATTAATGATTGTAGAAATAGGCACAAAAATTCTTGAATAAAATAATTTAGTAGGAACTAAAAAGGTTCATATAAAACACATTCTTTTAATGTTCTTCAAAGGGAAGTCAGGCATGGGGAAAGCAAGGGAAAATGGAGTGATTTCAGCCCCAGGCCAGTAACCCATATCTGAGAAGGCACATGTGGAATGTGAGGAGACCATGGCTTATTTTCCCAATGTAAATATTTTAATTAAAGCTTTTTATGACTGTTGGAAGACTGTCAGCCTAGAAATTCTGGATGGGAGGAAGGGCAGATAGCTTTCAGGAAAGGTTCTGGGTGATTACAATCTGTTTTCAACTTATGCAAACAATTAAAACCACTATTTAGCCTTATCCCATTAGTACAAAGAAGTTTGAAAGGTAGTTCTCCACTAAAGTGGAGTAGGGCCTTAGTGTAAAACAATGTCATTTGTATATAAAGTTAGGATATGGGGGCTGGGAGTTTAGCCTAGTGGTTAAAGTGCTTGCCTAGCACGCATGAAGACCTGGGTTCGATTCCTCGGTACCACATAGATAGAAAAAAGCCAGAAGTGGTGCTGAGGCTCAAGTGGTAGAGCTTTAGCCTTGAGAAAGTCCAAGGACAGTGCTCAGGCCCTGAGCTCAAGCCCAGGACTGGCAAAAAAAAAAAAAAAATACGAAAACCATAAAGTTAGGATATATTGACAAGATAAAAAGTAATAATGCACAGGGTATTATTTTTGTTCACAAGCTATTAATTTATGAAAAAGTTAAAATTAGCCTAATTTCTGTTCCTTATTCTCAAGCAGCAAAGAATTATTTTTCTAAAAATGGTTTTATTATTGTTATTTATTATTATTATTATTATTATTTATTATTGTTATTCTGAATAATGAGCATGCCTTGTTTATAGGTAATTTCTATCCTTTGGATTTGGAAATAGAGTTGTTTCCTGTGAAATGACTAGGCTTCTTGGGTCAATGATCTTTCAAACTATCAGTGGGAGATTGCTCAAAGAGAACCAATAGGTAAAATGCATCTCTGGTTATATTCTAGCTCTACCAGTCACTAATTCTCCCTCTTAGAGAGCCCATTTCCTCATATAGTATGATGGTTGTGATGGAATCTCTCCATAAAAGGTGTAAGGTAGGGTTAAATGAACTAGCTATATAATGGGTTGTTAAGTGCTCAGAACACAGGGAAACTTCAGTGTTAACGCTTTGATAATGACTGTGATGATTCATTGCTAAATATTATATTCTTATGTGTTCATATCACTATTATCAAATTTGTTCATTTATTTGATTATTTAAGTCAATAAAATGTTTAATTGTGCTCTGGTAAGCTTTAAGTATTTATCTAGGAGCTAGGAATATAACTATAAATTGGATCCCTGAAGTTTTTTTTTTTTCTTGGTAGGTCATGGGGCTTGAACTTGGCCTGGGCGCTGTTGCTGAGCTCTTTAGCTCAAGGCTACCACCCTACCCTTGAACCAAGCCCCACTTCCCATTTTTCTAAGGTTAGTTGGAGATAAAGAGTCCCAGGTCCTTTTGTGGCCGGGCTGGCTTTGAACCTTGTGGATCCAAGAAGTTTTGATAAGCATATTCTAGTGGGAGGGATAAAAACAAGAAACAAATAAGAAAATGTCAGATAGTGTAAATACTTTACACTATGATGATGTAGCTGTTGGAGTCACTAATGGTCATTGATGATTAAATTTACTAGTGAATATGGATCTGAAAAGTCACAAAGTATTTAAAAATCAATAATGATATATTGTAGAAAATAATATATACACATATATACTTTTATATATTTCCTTATTCCATAATGAAATACTTAATATTTCATTATGAGTAGATTTTATTTTGCTAGTAATTTTAGATTTTTTCCTAATATGTATATAAAACACATATTATTTATGCTTTTTTCAAATATTTTTCTTCTTTCTATTTCTTATAACATGTTTTGCTATTTTTTTTTTGTTTGTCATGGGACTTGAACTCTGGGCCTGTGAACTGTCCCGGAGTTCTAGCTCCAGGGTAGTGTTCTACCACTTTGAGCCACAGGACCACTTCTGATTTTGTGGTAGTTAATTGGAGATAAGAGTCTCTTGTGGTGGTTAATTGGAGATAAGAGTCTCACAGACTTTAGTACCCGGCTGGCTTTGAGCCACGATCCTCAGATCTCAGCCTCTTGAGTAGCTAGGAGTACAGGTGTGAGCTACCACAGCCTGGCATGTTTGTTATTTTTGAGATATCTTATTATGTAGCTCTTTAATCTTACAATTCTTCTGCTTCTGTTTTCTCAGTGCTCAAATAATAGGTATGCACCAATATGCCTGGCTGCCTGTAGATATTTTAAATAAAAATAGTGACATTAAGCAGAAAATATGCTTTAACTTTATAGCAAATCTTAGGACTTTAGAAAATACAGAAAATATAAAGAAACCAGAAATGCCAAATAATTGTTTTAATATATCATTGACATAAATTGTGCATATAACTATGAAATTAAAGTTCTTTATCATAAAAACATATAACGAAGTGAAAAATTTACTTCCAAAGTTAATTAAGGTTCCATGTTTCCTCAAAAAAATTCTTACTTATTAGTATCAAAATTGGATCATATCAATGGGGCATTCTAGGGTCAATTTTCACTAATGTGGTTCTGAGACATTTCTAGACCACCATAGGCAGAGCCAGTCATTCATGTTTAGTTTTATGATATCTTACTGCATGGTTACCAAATCAATTCTATACTGTACACAAATAGTTTGTCTCTAGGTGTTTGTTATTATGAGCAATGCTGTCATAAACATCTAAAGGAGAAATATAAGGCTGGTATTAGTCCTGTAAGAGTAATATGATTAGATGTTTCTTTTATATTTAACATATTTTACATTACTAACACTTTTCAATATTTGCCAGAAATTTCACAGAAAAATTAAAATTTACTCTATAAGTGGCTTGTGATATCTATTATAAAGGATTCCAGAGATATTAATCAATATCCATTCTCAATTCTTTTATTCTTAAAAGTTTTTCATTGAAGGAATATGACTAATTATGTATTATTTTTATTAGAGATGGAGGAAAAGGATATAAAATTCAAATGTAACAAGTGACTTGACTGTGAATTATTATCTAACGTTGGAACTAAAATTGTGGAATTTCCTTAAAAAAAACAAGCAATCCTAAAACAAGGATTTAAAAAAAGTCAAACGAAAACATAGAATGTTCTAGTCCCTCTCTCTCTCTCTCTCTCTCTCTCTCTCTCTCTCTCTCTCTCTCTCTCTCTCTCTCTCTCTCTCTGTCTCTCTCTGTCTCTCTCTCTGTCTCTCTCTGTGTCTCTCTCTCTTGAACTCAGGGCTTGGCACCGTCCATGAGATTCTTTTGCTGAAGGCTAATACTCTATCACTGGGGTCACAGTGCTACTTCCCACTTTTTCTGTTTATATGGAACTGAGGGATGGAACCTAGGGCTTTATGCATACTAAACAAGCAGTCTACCACCAAGCCACATTCCCAGCCCTAGTTTTCCTTAAGTTAGAATCTAATTACCTTTCCTCTTAGGTTCTCTTGTTTCATATTAGATTTTGTCTCTTGGCTTGGATATTTCATAATATGGAATCCAAAGAAGAAATTGTAGTATGGTTTAAAAAGTGCCAAAGATCTTGCCCATTATTTCATGATTTCAATTAGATGTGTTATTTTACTGATTTGTGCTACAAGTTAGGAATGTCAGCTCTTTTTATTAAAAAAATTAGTGATAATCCAATAAAAATAATGTTGTAAAAGAAGGGTACTCAGGAAACCTATGTTTTAATTTTTTCTTTCTAATTTTTGAGTAAATTACTAGCTTTGATTTGTACTTAGTGGACCACCGCATCTTGTCATTAGTGGATGAATGCTCTACTATAATAACCAGATCTGATTCTCTGGTTCAGTTAAACTGGGCTTCCATTAATGAAAATAAGACCTCAGCAGACCAACAGTCATTAACTAATGTGAATTGGGAATTGACAAAGCAAACAGCAGGAAATCATTGGCCTTTTGGAAACACAATTATTTTATTAATGCCATTTATTAATGTCAATGCTTTTGATCAAGCTATATGACAGTCAATGAGACATAGTCAAAAAAGAGTTACAGATTTTTAAGGTTTCCTTTTTTGGCCTTTGTGGAAGTGCTAGAAAGCATCCATATGAAATACTACTTCTCTCCAGGCTTCATTAGGACCTCTCAATATGTACATTTATAATAAAATATCAAAATTTACCTAAGCACTACATAGTCAATTATAAGAGCAGCTGTTTTCTCATGTAATTCAAATTTCCTCACAAGGGGGGCCGGGAGTTTGGCCTAATGGTAGAGTGCTTGCCTAGCACGCATGACGACCCAGGTTCGATTCCTCGGTACCACATACATAGAAAAAAAGCCAGAAGTGGTGCTGAGGCTCAAGTGGTAGAGCTCTAACCTTGAGAAACCCAAGGACAGTGCTCAGGCCCTGAGCTCAAGCCCTGGACTGGCAAAAAAACAAAAAACAAATTTCCTCACAAGGAGTTCACTGGTTAGACACCAAAACAAATAGCTCAAATAAAGAAATATCTCCTGGCTTATCTGTGATTAAAAACTACTGTTCTTGGATATATTAAAATAAAATATATATTATATATGAAACACTAATTATTTTTATACCACAAATATCAAGTGAAATGCATTTGTACAATGAGAACCATAAAGTATAGTGTATACTCTTAGCTGTTATAAACATGCAGTTTGAGATATACAATAATAAGCCTATGTTTACAAATGGGAACAAATATAATTCGGATTGTCTGTAAGGAAGAAATCTGCTATAAGATGGTGGTTTTTAATTTTCTATGTATATAATTCAAGTTAACTATGGGGAACTGATTTATATAATTTTCAAAACAGATACTAATATCCTATTCTGTAAGTGGCATTCTAATATGGCCCAGGAAAAATGTTCCTGTTTGATTATAAAACACTGAATTAATGATAAAAATGAATATTTATCTAACTTTCTCTTTAACCTGATACATTTTAAGTATCCTTGAACTTAAAAACAAAACACAAGGTATTTGAATATAAGCTTGTACTGGGCCTTTAAAGACATTAGTTCCCAAAACATTAAGCAACTGGAATAAGGAGCAAAAGGACATTCCCAATCACAGTTATATGATGTGCTTTTCAGCTTAGTCTGTTCTGAAAGCTACCACCACAGTACATTAGATAACAGTATTTTTTCTTGAATAAACCCATTTATTTCAGCCTCAGGGAAAATCTTCCTTAAGGCTGAATTGTGACTTGATATATTGCCTGTGTAATGACATCATTTTCATCATACATATATATATATATATATTTGGGGGTACTTTAATGATTATGGATTGCCAGCAATCTTTTAAACAGTATATAATAAATACATAATTTTTCACTTCACTGTCATCAATGCCTTCATTGTATCAAAAAGTCTTACAGAAATTTGGTTAGCTGTGAAGCAGGTGAAAGTATATAAGAGCTGTTCATTATATTCTGCTTTTCTGCAAGTTCAGAAATGGCAAGGCAAGGGTTAAAAGTACAATGGCTATTTGCACATAGTCTTCGAGGATTACACTGAAAAAGTAACAAACAGATCAAATTCTCTAGGAACTTGCAACTTTGGTCATCTATTATTGACAGGGATTGACATATAAAAGGAACCCTACGAATAAATAAACATGGGATAAATATAGATAATAAATGAGTTCATTTTTCAGTATACACAGTCTATTTTTTGTTTTGTTTTAGCTCTTAGTTTCTACTTTGATGATCATCAAGTCCTTGATTATTCCTATCCATCTGTTACCTGAGAATCCACTAGTACTGCCATTTTTGCCTACAGTTTTTTCAAAGTCAGACCTTCCACTTTCAAAGTCTTTATTCGTTTGAGAGTTTGCCTAGATTGCTGCAAAGCATCATAATTTTACTTCTTAATCTCCTATATCACATGGATTCAAAATTCACCCTGAATCCTGTTGCTAAATTCAACTTCCTAAAACTTTTCATCCTTCTGCTTGAAGAATGTGAGACACACTGTGTTTTCCTAATACAGGTTTTGTGCCCACTTGGTCCATTCTTCCTGTCAATCTCATGGCCACTGACTCCAACATTTCACTGTTTCCTCCCCTTGGGTCAGCCTTCTGGCCACCTTACACTACATAAATTCTATACTTATTGTAAATAATTGGTTACATAAATATGTATTGCCTTCCAGTAGCTATTTTTTGTGGAGGGGGAATACCAAAGTTTTATTCTGAGTTTGCAAATGAACTCCAGCCTCCATATTCTAGAGAGGGTCAGGAGAGCATCTTCTAACATGGTGGACTAAAATCAGCAGGATTACCCATTGCTAGTGGTTTTAATGATTCCAGGGTGAGAGTTTAATCCCATCTATGAGCCTGGGCATCCTGTTTCATGTCTCAGGACTATAAATAAAGTGAAAACAAAAATCATACATCTGTTCCCAACAAAGCCTTTTGTGAAACTAGAATAAGTAGCAATGTTTTATTAGGCTTTTGTAACAAGGCCATAAAATGTTGGGCAATATTTTCATTGATACCCAAGGTGTGACTGTTGTTCTAACTTAATACATCCCTACAGAAATCTGGTATATTTCTATGGGAAGATAACTGCACTTCTGGTTTTCTTCCAGTAACTATTTTTAACACAAATGCCCTGTGACTTTCATTTTTACCTTCCCTCAAGTTATTTCAGTGTTTATGTCATCTGAACCACAAGACCTTTGTGGGATTGGGTAATCCAGTAGTTCTCAAAGTTGACTGTAAAGTGCGTAAGAATCACTAGGGAAGTTAGAAAACCAAAAATCAAACCCAAACCAACCAACCAACTAATCACGCCAAAATCTTTTCCTGAGTTAAAGTAACTCAATCTCTGAGAGATATAGATATCCAAAGAAATATTTTTTATATTCAAATAGTTTTTAAAAATCTTCATTGATTCTAACAGGAGAAATTGAAAAAAAATCAGATTTCTTGATCTGTAATTACTGTTCAGCTATTTGATTAACAGTTATGCTATTCCATAGGTAGAACACTGGCAGCTTTGGCATGTATTTTTGTTTGGGGGGGGGTTGGTTTGTTCCCAGAGTGTGTGTGTGTGTGTGTGAATGTATGTATATCTTTTTTGTGTTGGTCATGGGGCTTTAATTCAGGGCCTGGATGATGTCTCCTTTTTTGCTCAAGTTTTTAGTGCTATACCATTTTGAGCCACAGAGCCACTACAACTTTTCTGGTGGTTTAGACTTTTCGGACTAATGTGGCTTCCAACTGTGATCCTTAATCTCAGCTTCCTGAGTAAAGATTATAGATGAAAGCACTGATGCTTGGTTTAGATAATATTTTTAAATTAAAGAATGTACCATAAAGATTCAGATTCCCAGTTCTTTTTTTTTTTTTTTTTTTGCCAGTCCTGGGCTTGAGCGTTGGGCCTGAGCACTGTCCTTGGATTTTCTCAGGGCTAGAGCTCTACCACTTGAGCCTCAGCACCACTTCAGGCTTTTCCTATATATGTGGTACCAAGGAATCAAACCCAGGTCTTTGTGCATGCTAGGCAAGCACTTTAACCACTAGGCCAAACTCCCGGCCAGATTCCCAGTTCTTGGAATAAGAAAAGTCAGATTTAGTGAGATAAGGCTTGTATTCTTACAAATCAATACTGGCTAAAACTGAATTGTAGTTATCCCTAAGGGAATGAACTTCTAGATGGCTGTCATCCCCTCTACTCCTTAAAACTCCCTCTCAGGGGCAAAGTAGTAATTACCATTTATTGAACCAGTTTCATAGTTTAAAGTTTTGTTGTCAGTAGTAGGGGAAAAGCACATTTCATCTCAACTCCTGCTCCATCAGATGAGCTCACTTTTGAAGTAGAAAGTGCCTTCTTATGTCAAGTGTCCAGCCTAATGTATTAATTATCCTCCTATCTTTAATAGTGAAATGAGATTGCTTGCAGCCTCTGGCCTGGTATATGGCAAGTTCGGTGCTAACAATACGCAAGTGGATGAAGTACAGTGATAGTTATGGAGGAAGCACACTTTGTTGAGAAGTGTAAACATATAATGCTCATCAATTTATTTGCTTTAGTGCATACCTGATTCTGCTGATCTCAGAGGATGACCTCCAAATTTTATTTCTGTTTGGCGGAGTTTAGTCATGTTCAACAACTGTGTGACATGTGGAACATCTGTTGTGAGTTGGCAGCTGCGTGGAATAATGTCTGTGGGTTCATCTGTTGGAAAGGAAACGCCACATACAGCTAGAAATAAAGACAAACATTTATTCCCAACTGAACAGACCCTATAAATGAAACCAATTAAAGTAAAACATTTTAGAGTGTGACTTTAGATGGCTTACTCAACCTTTCTGCCTTGATTTTCATTACCTGTAAAGTGAGCATGGTAATTTTACTGCTTACTTCCAAGTGTCTACAGGAAGAATTAAATGAGATAAAGCATGACATAAGACGTAAGTTCACAGAGCCGTGCAATAAATGAGAGAACTCATTGAAAACACCTTATATTCATTTTTCAATACCAGAAGTGTGACTTCAGAGAATTGGTTAGATGTGATCCATTTCAGATTTCTGGGAATATACCAGCTCTTTAAAGGAACAATAATGATACTTGATTAACTTAAGTTTTCACAACCATTATATGAATAATATTTTCAAGATAGGGTCTTGCTATATACATCCCAGGTTAGGGCAAAATCCTCTTCCTTAAGTCTTCTTCAGTACTGGGATTCCAGGGAGTGCAAATTCCAAGTTGCTGATTTCATTTGGAAAAAAAAAAAAAACCTTAGTATTATGAAAAAGTTTAAAAACTGTACAAAGCTTCCCATTATATCCTTTATTTTCTTCTAATGCTAGCATCTTACCTTGGAATACTCTGAAAGAAAAATAGTTTATTGGCCGAGAGTTCGGCCTAGTGGTAGAGTGCCTGCCTAGCATGCACAAAGACCCGGGTTCGATTCCTTGGTACCACATACATAGAAAAAAAGCCGGAAATGGTGCTGAGGCTCAAGTGGTAGAGCTATAGCTTTGAGAAAGTCCAAGGACAGTGCTCAGGTCCTGAGCTCAAGCCCAGGACTGGCAAAAAAAAAAAAGAAAAATAGTTTATTATACTTAAAATACATTACAGTTAAAATACATTTAATTTCATTCATATCTATTTATGTGAGTATTTTATTTTATGTTCAGCAATTCCTCTAGTGTGTTTTTATCTTGCTTATTTATATGGACCTCTTTTATTTTTATTATTACTTTTAATAATTTTTTCATATATTTTTTATTGTAATTAATAGAAGGGTTACCTTATATTCACCAGGTAGAAGGTGCATTACTTCACATACATTGATACCCTTTCTCATGTCATGGTCCCCATTTCCCTTCCTTCTCCCCCCCATCGCGGCTCATGTTGTTTTCCCTCCTTCCCTATCCAATTCCAAATAACCAATCAAGCATATATATATATCAGATAACAAGGTGAAATACTGTAACAATATGAGATAACCAGGGAACAGCAAAAGAGATGAGAGGTAACATAGTACATTAAGGACAACAATCACTCATTATATGGCTTCTGTTTCTATATCCTGGAGGTCCTTTCATTTAGCCTTATGTATCTAGGTTTTGTTCTATTGTAATTCTCTGCTAGGAGAATGTATGGACCTCTTTTAAAGAAGACATATTAAGTGTTGTTATTTGTAGCAATTAGAAATAGAAATTGGCAATCACTATTATAGAAAGAAATATTACTACAATTATGTATCAAAAGCATTAAAATAGCTATAGTATTTTAATAATTCCACATTGTACAGGAATTTGTATTTGTAAATGTGTCTTATTGGGATGGCTAAAAGTAGAAGTTAGATGAAGATAATAGTCACACAACTAATCCAAAAATCTAATATTTGACCAGAAGAATTGTCCTATATCGTCATAAGATAGTCCTCTGTGTCTTTTTTTTGTTATGTTTAAATAAGAATTTACACCAGTTACCTTATACCTTTTCTAAATTACATATTGGGTAACTAGGAACAGAAAAAAATTTCATAAGTCTTAAGATTTAGATGAACTGTATTCATGGAGCTACAATTCAGAAACTGCACCCAAATAACATCTGCTTGGATTTAAAGTTGAAATGCCTCACTCTGAGATGGTATTTTAATAGGAACAGGGCATTTGAGGAGCCCTAGGGGAGCTTGAATATCTCAGAACATGGGAGAAATGTAAATAATGTATGGCCAGGTGAGTACTGTTAATACAATATATAGATTAGAGAATCAGCATGTAGCTTGCTTTTTCCTTTTCCTATCTCCTCTTTCTGTATAACTGACATGTAATATTACATACTTACAAAAATATGATATAATGCTTGAATTCAATTATCCATTGTATAATGATCAAATCAGAATAATTAGTATATAATTCTTAAACTTAAAAAAAGAAAATAATAGCCACAAAATTATTAGTGTATAAAAGATGTATCAACAGCCAAAGACTGCAAAGGAAAGATACACAAAGGAAAAATAACTAGGTGGTTAGCTTAATCACAGTTTGTATAGTTCGATTTTGGAATTAAAATTTCTAGTTTTAGAATCTCGTAGAAAATGTACCTGATGAATGTAACTGTAACACATCTATACATCACCCTGACAATAAAATAAAAAAATCTAGTGGAAAATTTGGAAGTAAATGTATCAGCAATAAAAATTTATCCAATCACCCTTCAAAAGTCATCTTATAGGAATAAACTATCACCACATTCACAAAAAGCGTATAGTGTCAGGTTTTTACACACTCTGAGACACTGCATTTTCCTAGATTCTAATGTCCTGATCATGAAATAGGAAAAGAAAAAGCTAAGTAATCAATATCACAGTAATGGTTTCTCCCTTCTAGTACTTTCTTTTATATATATATATTATTGTAATTAATAAAAGGGTTACATGATATTTGCCAGATAGAGGGTGCATTAATTCACATACATTGACACCCTTTCACATGTCTTGGTCCCCATTACCCCACCCCCCACCCCCCCCATCTTGGTTTTCCCCCCTTCCCTATCTAATTTCAAATAACCAAATACAAATATATCCAATATATCAGAAAGCAAAGTGAGATACTGTAACAATATGATATAACCAAGGGACAGCAAAAGAGATGAGAGATAACATAGTACATTATGGACAACAATCATTTATTATATGGCTTTTGTTTCAATATCTTGGAGGTCCTTTCAATTAGCTTCATACTATATGGCCTTATGTATCAAGGTTTTGCTCTATTGCATATCTCTGCTAGTAGAGCCCAAGGTTTCTACTGATTATGACAGATGAGGGAAACCATTGACTTAGAAAAAATCGTATTAATTGAAATAAGCCAGACTCAAAGGAACTTAGGCCTTCTAGTACTTTCATCATCTAAATTTTCTCTAGACTTACCAATTTTAGTTTTCAAGTGTTCTTTATCTATCCATCCCTTGTCATTCACATTTAGCATGAAGCAACTGCATAAATGAACTCACAAAATCAAATCATTTGGAAGAATTACATATAGCATTTCAAACTCCTCTGAGTTTGAAAAGATATCTTTTTTCCTTTTAGTGGCATCAGAGTCTGAATTCAGGGCCTAAGCCACAGTACTACTGAAGGATGATTGTTAAGGCAAAGACAGAATGGTGGGAGAATACCAGTGATGTATTTGGTATAGTTCAAGGTATAGTTCAAGGGAGATCTTTAGTGGATTACAGAAGAGATAATTTTTAATATTAGCCTAAATTAGATTAAACACAGCTGCTGAGTCTTCCATTTTTCTTCTTTGGCTATTCACTGCTCAGCTACATAGTGACAAATAAGTACTCTTGTCTATTTTATTTGGCTGTCACTACTTTCTCCACAGATGGCAACAAATCAGATGCTAAGGGAGAAAAGTCTTGTCTGCACTTTTTTTTTTTTAGATAATATCTATCTTCTGGCAGGGTTAATAGATGGAAATAGATAATTTCCATAATTACGGTCTGGGTAATGATATAGTCTAATCTACTCCATGTTTGCTAGTACATCTAAACACACATAATATCTGTTGAAATCATCAGTTTAGAATGTCAAAATATACATTAGAAAAAGGGAGGCTAGGAATTTGGCCTAGTGTTGGAGTGCTTGCCTAGCATGCATGAAGTCTTGGGTTCGATTCTTTGGTTCCATATACATAGAAAAAGCTGGAAGTGGTACTGTAGCTCAAGTGGTAGAGCTCTAGCCTTGAGAAAGCCCAAGGACACTGCTCAGGCCCTGAGTTCAAGCCTCAGGACTGGCAAAAAAAAGGAAAAGAAAGAAAAGGCTATGAAAAAGTTCACAGATTTAGCTGCATGTTGCATTCAAACCAAACAAGATGGTGGAGTTTTTTATGTCTTTGCTACCAGTATGAGATTGTGTAGTTTTAGAATGTTTGAGTGACTCTGCAACCCTATTTGGCCATAAAAGCACCATCAAATGAACCATGTGTTTATGTGTGTTTATATCTCTGATGAAAATCTTTCTAGTTTTAAAAAATTAAGTCATTCTGTGCTTAAAGAACCTCATACATTCTGCTCCTAAGTTACTTATGCTGATCTGAAACTTCGACAAAGTAGCAGAGTATAAAATTAACCCACAAAAATCAATAGCTTTTCTGTATGCCAATGAGCACAGTAAGTCTGAAATAAGGAAAGTAAGCTCCATTTTCAATAGCCTCAAAAAATAAAATATCTAGGAATTAATCAAAGATATGAAGGCTATGATGAAAACTTTAAAAATTGGAAAATGGAAATTAAAGCAGATTTAAGAAAATGGAAAAACCTTCTATGCTCCTGGATGGGAAAGATTAACATCATGAAAATGGCAATACTGCCCAAAGCTATCTACAAATTCAGTCCAATACCCATCACAATCACAACAACAATATTCTAGTTTCTCTTCAGATCATACAAATCTTTTGCCTTTTACTAAAGATTTCTGTGGAAACAACTAAAAAAATCACAACAGCACTCTTTAGTGGTATAGAAGTAATTCAAATATTCATATGAAATAATAGAACACCTTGAATGGCAAAAACAATCCTTGGCAGGAAGAAAAGTGCTGAAGGACTGTCAGTACCAATCTTCATACTCGTATAAAACAACAGCATTAAAAACAGTTTGGTATGGATACAAAAATAGGCCTGAGGACCAATGGAATAGAACAGAAGACCCAGAAATGAATCCACAGACCTATAGCACTTATAGCCATCTAATATTTGATAAGGGAGCTAAAAACACCGGATGGAAGAAAGACAGCCTCTTCAAAAAATGGTGCTGTTAAAACAGGCTATAAATGTGCAGAAAAACTGAAGCTAGAATCTTATAGATCACCTGGAACCAGAATCAATTTCAAATGGGTCAAAGACGTCAATGTCCCAAAAATATTAAAAGGGAGGGTTAGAGGAAACACTAGGGCTCCTTGGCACAGGTCAAAACTTCATAAATAATCATCCAGAACCTATGCTGGGCATGGTGGCTCATGCCTGTAATCCTAGCTACTCAGGAGGCTGAGATCTGAGGACTGAGGTTCAAAGCCAGACTGGGCACAAAGTCCTTGAGAATCTTATCTCCAGTTAATCACTAGAAAATGTGAAGTGGGTTGTGGCTCAAGGGGTAGGGTAGTAGCCTTGAGCTGAAGAGCTCAGGGAGGGTACCCAGGCCCAGAGTTCAAGTACCACAATCCACAAAAAAAGAAAAAGAAAAGACGATCCAGAGTCTCAACAAGTCAAAGAAAGACTAGATAAATGTGACTGCATCAAACTGAAGTTTCTGCAAGGCAAAGGATATAGTTAGCAAGATAAATAGAAAACCCACAGAATGGGAGATTATTCCTAGTTATGCAGCAGACATGGGCCTTATATCTAAAATATACTTAAAAGTTCAAAAAATAAAACCCTCTGAAAACAAAATTCTCAAAGAAACAACCCAATTAATAAATGAGCTAAAGACTTAAAGAGAATTCTCATAAGAATTAAGAAGAAGCAGTAAGAATAGCCAATAGATGAAGTAGTGCTCAACATCTCTGGCTGTAAAAGAAATGGGAATAAAGACAATATTGAGATCCCACATCACCCTACTTAGAATACTTATCAAGAAAACTAACAAGAACAGATGTTGGCAGGGACTTGGCCAAAAGGGAATGCTACTACACCATAGGTGGGAATGTACACTCATTCAAGCACTCTGGAAAGCAGTATGGAGCTTCCTCAAAAAACTAAACACAGAGCTTCCCTATGACCCACCAATCTCAGTGCTGAGCATTTATCCAATAGAACAAAACCAGGCTACACTAAAGCCACCAGCATAACCATGTTCATTGCTTCATTGTTTACCATAGCTAAGATAATATGGAATCAACCATATCATCCCTCAGTGGACAAAAATGGACCAACAAAATGTGGCATATATACACAATGGGATTCTATACTTTCATCAGAAAGAAAGATACTGCCCCATTCATAAGGAAATGGAAGGACTTGGAAAAACTTAAATTAAGTAAAGTAAGCCAAATCCAAAGAAACAGGTTGCATAGTTTCCCTCATTTATTATAATTAAAGTGTACTTATAAATCTATAAGTAAACCCAATGGAAAGTAAAAGACAAAATCACACTTGGTAATGATTAATTAAACAGGACTCTAAGTATTTGCAGAGTGAGATCAAAGTAGGATATTCTTAGGAGAGGATGACAAGGGCTCAACAGCTATGAATATATGATCACATGAAATAGTGCTTATTGAAATGAACTCCAAGTGAAGTTTTTTTATATTTTTTATTTTATATTTTGCAGTTCTTTTCTGTTTGTCTGTCCCCTTCCCCCCTTTATCCCTGTTTTTTATTTCTGTACCTTTTGTCTTTTATGTAAGTTTATGTCTGATTTGGGGAGAGGAAGAAGAAGCACAGAATCAGTGAGACTAAGGGTTGACTAATTCTGTGGTGATACTCACTAGATACTATGTCGGAAATAAGCTATACAATCTGGGGGAGAGGTGCATCAGGAAGAAAAAAAAGTGGGATAAAATGAGGGAATGGGTGACACTTGAAAAAGAAATATGCTTAATACTTATGCAACTGGAACCCCTGTGTATATCACCTTTACAATAAAAATTTAAAAATTAAGTCATCAATTTGAATGCATACATAAAGCATTTTATGCACTACAAATAACTGCCAACATTTTATTTATAGATAATGTTTCAATTTATGGCTTTTCATAATTTAAATAAAGAGTATTGTATGATAGTTTGCTGGTCCCAAACTCATCTATATTCATTTTAGATATGTGGTGCACTCTGCAGTAACTAGCACAGTGCCTATTTAGAATCAAATTTTACCTTTTGTAAACACAAGTCTTTGCCGAAATAAAGTCTGTTTATTTCATTTGATTATTAATTTGCCATATTACTATCCATTCTCTCTAGGCCTGGCATGGATTCAAGTCTCTGTCCTTATAGAGTTTCCTGTAAGTACAGCAAGATAATAAGAAGCAAGTATATTATAGTGGTTATAAGTGCAGATTTTAGAGAAAGCTGTTCCTGGTTTATATTCCCTCTCATCATTTAATAGCCATGGAACTTGGCATAGAAATGATAGGTTCACTGTGTCTTGATTTCCCTAACTGTAATACATAGATATAAAAACAGTGCTTCCTTTATAGTAATGATTAAATGAGGTTTAAGTAATTATTAATATATGTGAAGGAATAAGAAAAGTTCCCAATACATAGGAAGTGGTACATTAAATAATATCAAATGTCTAGTATCATTTTACAGTGATGAAAAACCACTACACATTCATATATGTTTTTGATGAAAAATACTGCATTCCAAAATGACAAATAAACCTTGGCTATACCTACAGTTTGCCTGTCTTGAATGGTCTGTACTCTTAGAGATATTCCCCCACTAATTCTGGGGCTTGACTCTAAGCCTGGGCACTGTCCTTTAGCTGCTGCTTCTTTTTTTCTTTTTGTTTTTCTTTTCCCAGTTCTTGTGCTAGCACTCTACCACTTGAACCATAGCAACACTTCAGCCTTTTCTGTTTATGTGGTACTGAGGAATCAAATCCAGGGCTTTATTCATGCTAAGCAAGGAATCTACCATTAAGCCACATTCCCAGCTTCCTCAGAGCTTTAAAAAATACTTTTATTAGAATAAATTAATCATACATAGTGGCTTCATTGAGATAACATGCATATAGTGTACTTCCATCAGACTTATTATATCTATTACTCTTTCTTAAATCTTCTTCCTCCATTTTAAGTTTTTAGCAAGTTTCATTGAGCATTAAGCTATTTTCATACATATATAGGATGTGCTTCCATAAAATTTATACACTCACTTTCCTTCTCCCCCTGCCCTCAAACCTGTCCCTTAATGATCCTCCTTTTAGTCATATTAGGTTTTTGTTTTGTTTTGTTTTAGGTCTGGATTCATCATGAGTAAAAACATTATATTTATCTTTTTGATCTGGGCATATTTCCCTTAACTTAATGATCTCCAGTTCCATCATTTTTCTGAAATGGTATAATTTCATTCTTTATGGATTAGTACCATTTTGTCTCATTTTCTTTATCCAGTCACTGGTTGTTGGGCACCTAGGCTTGTTTGACTATATAAATAGTGATACTATAAATGTGTGCAGATATCTTTCTTACACGTTGATTTACAGCCCAGGCTGTTATAGCAGGATCAGGTGATAGTTGTATTTTTAGTTTAGTTGCTAGACTAGTTTACTTTTTGACCAATAGTGAATAAGGGTTCTTTCCCCATCGGCTCCAATCCTCTCTACTAGTTGCTGTTGTTTTCTGGATGATAGCCACTCTGATTGGAGTGGAATAGAATCTCAGCACCATTTTGATTTGCATTTCCTTTATAGCTAAGGATGCTGAACATTTCTTTACATATATATTTCTCATTTATATGACTTTTAAAAACTGTTCATTTCCTCATTAATTAACTGAATTATTATTGACTTATCTGTTCTTTTGGTGTTTGAGCTCTTTATATATTAATCCTTTGTCAGATGAATATGCAAGCTTCTCTCCCATTCTGTGGGTTATTTATTATTTGGGGGAATTGTTTCATTAGATATGCAAAGACCTTTTAGTTTGCCACAGCCTCTTAGTCAATCTTTGGTCTTTTTTATTTATTTATTTATTTTTTGCCAGTCCTGGGCTTGAGCTCAGGGCCTAAGCACTGTCCTTGGACTTTCTTAAGGCTAGCACTCTACCACTTGAGCCTCAGCACCACTTCCAGCTTTTTTCTATGTATGTGGTACCGAGGAATCGAACCCAGGTCTTCATGCATGCTAGGCAAGCACTCTACCACTAGGCCGAACTCCCGGCCTCAATCTTTGGTCTTATTTGCTGAGTTAATGGAGTTCTTATTAAGCAAGTTACCACCTATACCTTTATCTTCCAGTGTTTTCCCCTATGCTCTCATGTACTAGTTTCAATGTCACATGGCTCTTTAAAGCTTTTTGAAAAAGAATATTTTATTGAGGGGAAAGTTATATTAGTACTAAAACTAATCATTTTAAAGCAAAATATCCAGTGGCATTTAGAGTATTCACAAATTATATTTCTGTCACCCCATCTTCTTTTAAAACATTCCAGAGAAAACTCCCATATGCATTACCAGTTTACCCCCAGTTTGTTAGTTTGGTAAATATAAATCTACATCCTATCCCTATGGACTTGTCTGCTCTGGACATTTCATATAAATGAAACCATACAATATATGACCCTTTGTATGTGTTTCTTTTTTTCTTTTTGGTTTGTGGTGGGGCTTCGACTCTGGGCCTGGGCACTGTCCCTGAGCTCTTCAGCTCAAGGCTACCACCCTACCCCTTGAGCCACAGCACCACTTCTGGCTTTCTAATGGTTAACTGGAGATAAGAGTCTCGTGTTCTTTTATGGTCTTTAGTTCCTGGGCTGGCTTTGAACCGTGATCCTCAGATCTCAGCCTCCTGAGTAGCTAGGATTACAGGCATGAGCCACCGCACCCAGCTATGTCTTTCTTTAACTAGTTTAACATTATAGGGTTCATCCACACTAGTACATGAATCTATACTTTATTCTCTTCTATGACTGAATACTGATCAATTGTTAGACATATGGCATTGTCTTATTATTCATTTGTTAATGAATAGTTGGGGCTGTTGCCATATTTTGGCTACTGTAGATAGTGCTGCTAGAATCATTTGTACTTATACTTGTTTGCTTACTTATTATTTTGGTCTGCTTTTCCTTCTCATCTGTTGTTGCAAAGATGATGCACAAAGGGGTTACAGTTATGTAAGTCAGGTGATGAGTACATTTCTTTTTGAATGGTCACTTCGACCCCTGTTTTCTCTGCCAAACCCCTCCCTGTGCTTTAACTCTTTTTAGGAATATATTATAGCTTAAGTGCTATAATATAATTTTTATATATTATACATATAAAAGCTATATATAATTTTAGTATCATTGGTTAAATGAGACAGCAATACATTCCATTTATATACTACTATAAACGGAACTGTCCTCAAGGTTTCTGAGAAACAAGTTTCTATTCTATTTTATAGCATTTAATCATAAAATACTATAGATTTTCTTTAGAATAAAACTGTGAGTCCTGAAATACATGACCCATTTTTGTGGGATGTATTGACTCCTGTACATTTACAGTGAGATAATACTCCCTTTCTTGACCTAGGGTAGTTTTTTAGCCATGGAAACTTTAAATACCATTTGACTTCATAAGAAGTGAGAAGGCAACCTTTGAATTTAAGGATATACTCATCTGACCTGGAAATAAAAAGATATGTGGGGAATATTCTACATATTCTAATATTGAATATAAATGTTGCTTGTAGTAAATATTTTAAATACTAAACCATTCTGTTTCTTGAGGAAGGTAAATTGCTGCTGCAGATAGAACAATCAAAGGCTTTTCCTTGAGTTTCACTTTGGTGACTTCCGTGTAAGACATTTCAATACCATGTGCCTTATTTTCTTAAGCCCCTACTACCTCAATGAAGCTACTAGATGTGGTAGTTTTTAGATAGTTTGTGTAGCCTTAAAATTACTAATTCACATTTTTTTTGCCAGTCTTGGGCTTGAGCTAAGGGCCTGAGCACTGTCCTTGGACTTTCTCAAGGCTAGACCTCTACCACTTGAGCCTCAGCACCACTTCTGACTTTTTCCTATGTATGTGGTAATGAGGAATTGAGCCTGGGTCTTTGTGCATGCTAGGCAACCACTCTACCACTAGACTAACTCCTGGCTCCTAATTCACATTTCTTAACACTCAATAAAAATTTTCTGAGGAGACAATGAATGAATGAAAGAATGAATGAATAACTGAATAGACAGCCAATCTCTTATTCACTAATTCATCAAGTATTTATAACAAGTACAAGAATACCAGGTAGAGAAATGCTAAGATATTATAATATAATGTAGACTTGGTCTATACCTTCAATAGGCTCTCAGTCTGAAATTATAACTTTTTCTTCTTGAACTTTTGAACATAGTATATTTATTCTTCATTACTGATACTTTAAAACTGAACTGTAAAATCAGGAGATCTATAAAATTATCATTGGTCTGACATAATGGATCATTTGCTTTTTGCCTTCTCTCTCTTTTGGGCTCTTATTTAATTATCTACACATACGTATTCTGGTTTTTATTTTCAACATGGAGTGGTATGAGTTAATCAATAATTCAATCATACAAATACTTAAAGAATGGCAGTCTTTGTCCCCTTAGGGGCTATAAAAGTAATAAGCTAAATTAAATAAGCATGCTTTATTTACTTGTCTAGGGTCAGATGTTCTTCTGGGCAAGTAAAAACTGGTTAATTGCTTGTTGCAAGTTTCCAATAATTCACTTTCTACTATATCCTATGGTGTAAATAGAAAAAGCAAAGAGGTTCTACCCTGAGTGAAATAAGTTCTAAAGTGAAATGGCATCAGTATTTAAATGAGTCCAGAATAACAAAGAACAGAGCTCACTTAAGTATTTATTATTTTAAAATCAAATCTCAGTAAAGAACTAGGTAACGTTTTCTATGAAAAATGTCTTCAAATTGTGACTTCTATGTCTTTGCGGAAGCAAAGTACTTCTTTAATAAGACAAAAGGGCATGTTTCACTTATTATAATACAGACATCCTAAACACAGCCAGTGACCAAATCTTGACATTCTGATTCCATGACATCATTTATATCATTCTTAAAAAAAATCTCCACTCTTAGTATTCCATGATAGATATCACACTATGCTAAATTACAGCCCTGTTGGTGGCTTGAAATTTGACTTTTAATAAGTAACATTTGTATGACACGGGTCACATTTAAGTTCCTCTTTCGCATTTTCCTACCCTATTAAATAAGGATAATAGCAACATCCATCTTCCCTTGTAAAGGGCCTATGACAATGCCTACATCTTATCAAGAGTTAAGGCTGAAATCATCAATAGCATTAACAACTCTGATTATTATTACCTCCATCTCTACCACCATTAATCATCATCATCACCCATATACTGTCACACTCTTGGATCAAGGAAACTCAGTTTTCTCGATATATTATGTTATGTTATTTTGTCCTCATTTGTATAGTTGTCTTCTTTAGGAACTCTTGGCTTGTTAACTTTTCTGGTGCCTGTGTTTACACACAGAGTTCTAAGAAGAATCACATTTAACATTTCCATGTCATCCAAAGTTTGCAGCCTTTGGCCAGGAGTTTGGCCTAGTGGTTAAAGTGCTTGCCTAGCATGCATGAAGACCCGGGTTCGATTCCTCAGTACCACATACATAGAAAAAAGCCAGAAGTGGTGATGAGGCTCAAGTGGTAGAGCTCTAGCCTTGAGAAAGTCCAAGGACAGTGCTCAGGCCCTGAGCTCAAGCACAGGACTGGCAAAAAAAAACCAAACAAACAAAGTTTGCAGTCTGAGAACACATTATAACTTCTACCCTGCCATGTATCATACTGAACTTCATTGTCCATGAACATGTCAGTTCCTTCATAATGCTGTGCACTCCTTTCTTCTATGCACTTTCTTTTCCTTCTCTCCCTTCTTCCCTCTCCCAGACTCTCTCAAATGTGCAAGCACGTGTGCGCGCACACACACACATGCACACACACAGACTTTTTCCATGACATGATTTTTTTTCTTGTCTCATTTTTTCCTTCAAGACGCAGTTTGGAAAGTTAATTTCCTGGGTTAGTACATCCCAAAATGTGGTCTGTGGTCTACAGACATAAACAGATCCAGGAAGAACATTCACTAGCCTACAGTAAAAATGTCAGCTTCAATCTGAAATTAAGGTTTTTATTCTTTGTGCATACTTGTGTGTGTGTGTGTGTATGTGTGTGTGTGTAACGTTTGATTTAATGAACAGAACAATTGTGGCTTTTCTTGTTTTAATCTGATTTGACAAGGCCAAATGTTGGCAACCTAATATGATTCTCATATATTATATTATATATAGTTTTTGTGGGGCAGAAGATTGAATTTACACATGTGCCTTACACACGGTAGACAAGGACTATATTACTGAACACCTAGACTCTTCAAATATTTCTTAAATTGACCGGCCTAAGAAATACAAGTGCTTCACCAAATGTTTTCCCTATATAAGGGATGCCTCAAACTATTTCTATAGTTTTCTCATACTCAATGTCTAACATAAACTCACACTTATTCATAGGTCAGGTAGTGGTAGCACATGCGCTAGTAAGAAGGCTGAGACATGATGGATTGGGATTCAAAGCCAGCTCAAATAGAAAAGTATGTGTATCCAATGGAATTCTATGCTGCTGTCAGAAAAAACGACTTTGACCCATTTGTTAGGAAATGGAAAGACAGAAAAAATCATATTAAGTGAAGTAAGCCAGACTCAAAGGAACATAGGCTCAGTGGTTTCCCTCAATTGTCATAATCAGTAGAAACCTTGGGCTCTACTAGCAGAGATCTGCAATAGAGCAAAACCTTGATACATAAGGCCATATAGTATGAAGCTAATTGAAAGGACCTCCAGGATATTGAAACAAAAGCCATATAACGAATGATTGTTGTCCTTAATGTACTATGTTATCTCTCATCTCAAAGGACACTTTGGGTAGCTCATATTGTTACAGTATTTCACTTTGTTATCTGATATATTGAATTTATTTGTATTTGGTTATTTGAAATTTGATAGGGAAGGGGGAAAAACCAATACGGGGTGGGGGGTGGAGTGGGGGGTGGGGTGGGGGGAGGGTAATGGGTACCAAGACATGTGAAAGGGTATCAATGTATGTGAATTAATGCACCTTCTATCTGGCAAATATCATGTAACCCTTTTATTAATTACAATAAAAAAATATAAAAAAAAAGAAAAAAAAGAGAAAAGTTTGTGTATCTTCCTTTACCAGCCTCCCTAGGTAGTTTTAAACTACCTAGGTTTCACAGACCAGGCATAGTCATGTCAGACTTCACTCAGAAGTAAGAAGATGAGGTCTACTTCTGAACATGAATGTGGACATCCAGTGTTCAAGGATGCTGTAAGTACAAATTCTGGAACCTTTTAGAGGCTTTTAGAGTCTGCATAGTTACAGCAAATAAGTCAGAAGAGATGTTCCCAAGAGAAGTCTTGTGGTAGAGGATGAATTTTCTTCCCTCCCTCCCTCCCTTCCTCCCTCCCTCCCTTCCTTCCTTCCTTCTTTCCTCCCTCCTTCCCTTCCTTCCCTCCCTACCCCCTTTCCTTCTTGCCTCCCGTTCTCCCTCCCTCCCCCGCTTGTCTCTGAGCTTTTTTTGCCGAGAGCTAGTTAGTGCTCTACTACTAGAGCCACAGCTCTACTTCCAGTGTTCAGGTAGTTAATCAGAGATAACAGCTTCATGGGCCTTCCAGCCTGGGATGGCTTCAGAACTCAATCCTCAGATTTCAGCCTCTTGTCTAGCTAAGATTATAGGTGCAAGCTCCCAGCACCTGGCTTTGGTTGTAGATTTTAAGTCTAATTTAGGAGAGCCCAAGATTAAATAAATATTTTTTTCTATTTTAATCACCTAGGATTCTGTTATTTGCAACTAAGAACCCCAAGTTGGGGGTTATGTTACCATAAATGAAAAAGATAACAAAACCCACAGAAGAAGATAGCACATTTCTGAGACAGTCAGCTATAGTAAAAACAAACACAAGATCTAAGATCAACATGATAGTGAACAATATCTTGAGCGGACATGAAAATCAAATTTTTCCATGCTCCTGTACTATCCCCAAAGCATAGCTAATGTTAAAAACATACCAGAGAATTTAAAACTCTTGACGGCCAAACATACCATCTTTATCAGCAGTGTCTTGAGGCTTTGATTTTAAGGTGAAGATCTTCCGTAGTTTACAGTTTGCTGAGACAGTAATCCCATCCAATGACTGGAAAACTGCTCCCTTGAATATCTCACTGGTGAATGCAACTAAGTCAATACACAGATTGCACCACTGAGAGAGAGGCAGAGCAAAAACAAATATGCTACCTTTGATAACCAGATAAATGAACATACTATATACAAAAAATCTGGAATTGAGACGGTTATCTAGATCAACTTCTCCTAACTTTTTCTTACATATTGCTTTCAGTTTTTCCCCCCAAATATCATCATATTGTAATATATATTGGCCATCTGACTAAAGAGTTCTCATTACAAGACAAGGTTAAGACAGCTTTGGGAAATAATTCTGTATTTGTAGACACTATGCTGGTTGGAAGCTAATTGCAGGTGCTTTAGATCACTTAAGTCTTAAAAATCAGAGATAAGTAGCCAATTGTTCCTTTGAGGGGACTAATTTCATCACAATTAGACACTTAGGCTTGATATTTTTTGAAAAAAAGGCATGGATGAAATCAGAGGCTGGGTTTAAATGGTAGCCAATGCTGTCTACTTAAAACTAATTAACCTACTATACAAAAATAGATTGTTCTAAAGAATTTATAATTATGCCTTGTATTTGCTAGTTTCTTTCAGAGACAAATTTCTTCCCATTAAACAATTAGATCCCTTAATACTTCATCAAATGAGTCTCCAAATGACTTGAGTTAAAAGAAAATATTTCTGTGGGAGAAAAGGAAGACACATTTAACACAGGGACAAAAGTAGGATAAGAATTTTTAAAATTAAAACAAAGGTAGTATTAAAATTCATATTTCTCTTAAATATTAGGCTCTCTCATTATTTGTTTAGGTCATATATAGTCCAATTTGTAATTTTCTTGAAAGGCAAATTTTCCTATAAAGCAATGTAGATTTTAATATAGAGATGAACCTGCTCTTTTCCAGAGCAGAAAAGAGTTTACAGTATACAACTGACTAAATCATCCCTTATATTTTGAGAACATTTCAGCAGTAAAATTCTGTTCCCAGGCCACATGGATATCAATGGTCTCTTTGCGAGTAAAGATACTAGAGTAAGCAAAGACAGAAAGTAGGACCAAGTATAATAGTTATCAGGAGAATGGTGCTGGTGGGGAGTGACACATGTTCTGTGAGACTGGCCAGTGGGCCAAGTTTGGAAGAAATGGAGGATCAGGAAGAGAACCTGTGCAGGTGTCCATAGGTGTCCATGGTCCTTGGAAGAATAATATGCAAAGGCAGAAGTTTGGTGCAGAATGTTCTTAAGTGGCAAAGGAGGTCTATGAGGGATATGGTGAGGCTGAGGAATAAAGAATAAAGACTGAATTTCTGTCTTCTAAGAACTAAGTGAGAAGTGGTAGCTAGAAATGTACATGAAAAGTGAAATATAAGGAACATATGCCATAGGGTGGAATGTCATGGCTTGGTGAAATCAGATTATAGGGTATGAAGGTATTAGACTTTTGTCCAATAATAAAATATTATGTTAGCATTATGGTTGGTTTATAAATCTATTTTCTCTCCCTAAAAGATTGACATCATACTCCAATCCCAATTATTCCCTTTGCTTTTCCCATTAGCAGTTTCCTTTATTCTTCATTCCCATATACTAAGTACTTATCAATACTGGATGGTAGCAGATATTGGTATCTACTTAGACTGTTAATCAAAAGAGAGTCTATAAATTTTTTTCTCACAACTTTTTTACCTTTTGATACTCAATAAGTGTATAATTTCAATAAATGAGTTATAAGTGAATATGTAAGTATGTTATTTCAATAGTTTCTATATTTCTAACTTTACTTTTATAAATATCCCCTATGATTTAACCTGCTGTTAAGCATATTTAGTGAATCTCACATTTTATACATTGCTTTTTCTGGTTTCTGGAATGCCGATTTCATGGTTTGCTACTTTTTTTTTTTTTTTTTGGCCCCCTTCTCTTTCTGGCCCCGCTCGCGCTCCGGCCCCTTCTCGCTCCGGCCCCGCTCGCTCCGGCCTCGCTGGCTCTGGCCCCGCTCGCTCCTCCGGCCTCGCTGGCTCTGGCTCGGCTCGCTCCCGCAAGCTCTGGCCACCACTCGGTTGGGCTCCGCTTGCTTGCTTTCGCTCTCTGTCGCTTGTTGCGGTCTCGTCTCTGCCACTTCCGGCTTGGTTGTGTATGTGGGATACCAAGGAATCGAACCCCGGTCTTTGTGCATGCTAGGCAAGCACTTTAACCGCTAGGCCAAACTCCCGGGCCCTGGTTTGCTACTTTTATTGAGGTTTTTCCATTCATATGTTCCTTTAAATTCTTGAACATATTTATAATAGTTGTTTTAAATCCTATGGTTCCTTATCTTGTTGTTCCTGAATGTTTCTTTTTTTTCTCATGGCTTTTCTCTTTTTGGTAGCTTTCTTTTAAAATAATTTTAAGAACTCTGAATAAATTTGCTGTTTTTGTTTCTTTTTGTCTTTTTTGTTCATTTATATGTCCTTGGGAAGGTAAGATGGGATCACAGAAATGGAGACTAAGGGGTGAATAAAATGGAACAATGGTACTCACTGGACATTACGTTCACAATGAATCATTCAACTTGTAGATCAAATGGGAGGGAAAAATTGGGAGAGTGATGAAAGAGGGGACATTGTCTAAAAGGAAATGTACTCTTTGCCTTACTTATGTAACTGTAACCCCTCTGTTTTTTAGCATTTTCAAATAAAAACAAGAAAACCCATTCCTGTAAACAAATAAATAAATTTAAGCACAAAAATGAGTCTCTTTAAAGGAAAGAATAAATATTGAGAGCAATACCAAATCAAAATCAAAATAAAGTGAAAAAGGCTTGTCAATTGAACTAAGCCCTTTACAGATTACATAACCAGTCTGAAATCTCCATTCTATGTCATTTTTGTAATGCAGGACTGGTGTTTTAAAATCTAGTAGCAGTAGTTTCTTATTTTCCATTCTGCAATCTCCATGCAGTTTCTTTTGCTCAAGTCTTGCCTGGCTTCTTATTTCCTCCTGTGAAATCTCAGTCCTTTATTGTCCATACTAAGTGCTAATTCTTCTGGCAGTTCAGTGGGTTTCTCTGCCTTTCAGAGTACTAGTAGCACCTTCTCTCCCACTGTACTGTCTATAGTGCATTATAATATCCTCTCACCTAGTAGATTTCAAGGGAGAGGAAGGACGGCACTTAGAAATGTTCCTCACTCCCAGAGTAGGCCCACATTAATACTTACTGAATTGAATTTAACAATTTAGGCAACATTCTGTGATACTTACAATTTTGCGCTTGATCATGAAGAGTGGGATTTTTGCATGAAGAGGGGTTGAAGACAGTTCCTTATGGACTGTCGATAAATACAATCTTCTTTTGATGTTCCTTAAATCAGTAATTCTGACAAAAAGAAAGAGAGGAGAAAAATATTCCTATCAATTTAATTACCACTTTGGGTAATCATCAAAATGATCTAATTCATTATATGGACCCTGTCCAACAGGGAGTTTAAATACAGAATTTTTAAAATTTCTTTGAAGAAATAATAAAATTTCTTCCTTAAATTCAAAGTGCTCACAAGGCAGAATGTATAAATTTACTTAATATGCTAATTTATTTCTGTATTCTACGCTAGGTTTCCACAGTCTTCCAGCCTATGAGAAAAATTCAATTTGTATGAACTGAGAAACTGCTAGGCTCGTTCCAACCCCTTAAGCTTGTTATCTTGGGACATACTGTCACCTACTAAATAGGAAAACATTATGGGTTTCTTTCCCTAAAAATGCACCTGTCATTTTAGATAGGCTCTTAGTCTGCTTTGAGACAGGCACAAAACACTGACTGTCGGTTTCACTTCCTAAGCACATATCTTCCAACCAGAATTATAATACACAAGTTTATTGCTCACTATTCAGGTCAACCTGCAGTGATACCAAGGACACTGAATTTGAACATCTTTAATAGATTTAGACCACAGCCATGATCACAAGGATTAGGTTTGCTTCAAATTGATAGAGGCTCATTTTTATATTCTGCTTCTTTTAGGTCTCAGAGGTAACACAGCAAGCTCAAAATCTCCAAATCTGTCTCAGGCTGCCATAGTGCAGAATTAATGCATTCTGAGAAACTCTTTTTTTCTGTGAGAATAAGTAGCATTTTTGTCCTCATGTTCAGAAGCTCTGTCTTGACGTACTACAGTGCTAATTTTCTATAATTAACAATGCCCTAAGGAGTCATTTAATTAAAATTCACTGTCAATATTTATAGTATAATTGAATTGACTATTTAAAAAATCAACATATGGGGGGGTGGGGAGAGGGAAATGGGGACTAAGACATGAGAAAGGGTATCAATGTTTATGAAATAATACACCTTCTATCTGGTGAATATAATGTAACCCTTCTATTAATTACACTTTTAAAAATATATGAAAAAGATCAACATAGTCCTTCCAGGCTGCCTCCTCCCAACTTCTATTCTCATTATTTCCTACGTATCTTGTTGTAGAAAATCAATCATCAAACAATGTTACAAAATAAATGGAGTAAAAAATCTATTGATAACCATACGTTCACTTAAAAAGCAAGAAATATTTTCAACCTATTATCATATCTAAGGCTTAAACCACAAAAGAATCAACTCTATGGAAGTTTTAGGCTTGGATGTGTAAGTAAATGAAATATTTCATTTCAACATTTGTACATGTGCTAGGTATGCACGTGCAATGTACATGAACAAAACTCTAGGTGTGCACAGGTATTTTACTAATGGGATATAGGATCAAACATATGTGGAAACTATTGTTATTAGGGATGCTGTTAAATATTGTTCACAGAAAGTACTAATTAAGAAGAAGAACAGAGTACATTGCCTCAAGCCTATAATTCTAGATAACTGAGTGGCTACTTGAGATTGAGATGCCATAGTACAGGGCTAGTCCTGGCAAAAAATTGTGAGATTGCGTCTCGGCCAACAACTGGATGTGGTGGCATGTGCCTGTCATCTCAGATACAGGAGAAGCACAATAACTAGACAAATGACATATTCCTGTCATACCAGCTACCTAGGGAAACACAATTTAAAGATCATAGTTCAGAGGCTGGTTTAGGCATAAAGCAAGACTGTAACTAAAAAAATATCTAACATATGAAGGTTCTAGAAGTATAGTGTGTATTCAGCTAAAGTGAGACCCTGAATTTAATCCCCAGCACTGGGGAAAAACAAGTTCTGATTAGGGCATGGAAATAAAGCAAAAGGAGGAACTGTATATTAGCCAAAGACTGATCTGATGTTATCAAAAGTTTTTTGTTTATAGGGATAAAACTACATATTTTTATGTAAATTATTTAAGATCTAACTCCAATCAGAATGTTTAAGTATACTGTCATATATAACTGGCTAATGGGACTATAAGAACATTCATTTATTCATTCACACTCATACTGAGCTATGATATATTTCTTGGAGTATATCAGTGATATGATAAAGATAAAGTGTCCTGAGTATCCTAGAGGAAAAAAGCAGGCAAAAGGGTGCAAAGACAATATATAAAATATATACAAAAAGACAATATATAAAAGATTAAACTAGGGGCTGGAAGTGTGGCCTAGCAGGCACCAAGTCCTGGGTTCAATTCCTTAGTACCACATACACAGAAAGATCCAGGAAGTGGTGCTACTGCTCAAGGGGAGAGCACTAGCCTTGAGAAAAAAAGCCTGATGACAGTGCCCAGGCTCTGAGTTCAAGCCCCAGAACTGGCCCCCCCCCCAAAAAAAAGGTACCAATAAATGATCTGCTTTAGACAGTCCTGCTGTTAAGATTTGTACCGTGAAAGGAACATGACAGAGAGAAGCACAAAAGCCAAATTTTATAAGTCTTCTATACCAAGGCAAGAAGTTTATAAGTTTATTGTTCACAGTTGGGAAGCTAGTACAGGCCCACATTCTTCCTTTCATGATTAAGCTATGTTGTAAAAATAAATAAGGTCTTGCTTCATCACTGGAATAAAATTTGCACAACTCTAGTGTTCATTTTAAGATAATATATGTTACTATCTTATAATATTATCAGATAATATGTAATATATAGATAATACATTACATACTTTGTTTATTGGAACTCTAGACTAAACCCAGGGCTATGCGTATGCTAAACAGGTACTCTGCTGTGCCATTCCTCCAGGCCTTTCTATTCACTATTTTCTTAATTGTATTGTCCTAGTGTTTGAACTTAAGCCAGGGTGCTGTCCCAGGGCTTTTTTGCTTAAGGTAATATTCTACCCTTGAACCACAGCTCCACTTTCAGCTTTTTGGGGGATTAATTGGAGATAAGAGTTTCACTGACTTTCCTGCCAGGCTGGCTTCAAATCACAATCCTCAGATCTCAGCCATGCAGATAGGATTACAGGTATGAGTCACCACCTGACTTTAACTTTTAATTTGAGACTAATTTCCAACTTAAAGAAAATTATCAAGTAGTATGCATAAAATAATTGTATGAATTTTATATTCACTTATGCGATGCATGAAATCAGTTGGTCGTTACTAATACTTATGCTTTGCATATCCTTCAAATAAACTCCTTGCCTAGCACAAAGTTGAAAAAAAGTTTTATTTTCTTCTAGAGCTTTATAGCTTTTAGGTTTTACATTCAGTCTGTGATCAACCTCAAATTAGTTCCTCTGTGTTGTATGAGATGACAGAGGGGTAGTTATTTCCTTTTTGTAGTTTATTCAATTGTTACAGCACCATTTATTAAACTCATTCTCCCTTACTAAAATTATGTTACTTTGTTGAAAATCGTTGATCATACTGCATTAATTCATATTCTGTAAGCAAATCTCATATATTTCATGACATTTATTTATGGAGACTCAAGGGCATGGTACTGGCGTTGCCTGTTCTGTGGTGAGGATCCCTTGGTAGATGGCATCATAATGTCAAAAGACTATGTAGGAGAAAGGACGCTAGAGGACAATCCAGGAATTGGGCTCACTCTTATAACAACTTAGCAAGAACTGTCAATTTCACAAAATCTACCTTAATACTTTCTGAAGGTGGCCCCTCAGTACTGTAAGGACCTTGGACCAGGTGTCATCACTTAAGGGTCCATGCAATGTCCCAAATCACCACCATATCAGGTAGATGAAAGTACCAGCACTATGTTCTAATGACAACACCTATATATGTGTGTATGTATATATTTATGTGTGTAAATATATACATATATAGCCACTATATATTTGTATATATATATATTTGTGTGACAGAGATCCTTACATACTCACACACAATATGTATATGCACACATTCATACATTCAGTCATACATACATACATACATACATGTCTGTTTGAGGATATATATCTGGATTTTGTCTTGATGTATTGTTCAGTGATTCATTTATTCTTTCTTATACCAACCATACACTATTTTGATAGGTAAAGAAACTTCAATTTGATTTTGTACAAGATTTGTTTAGACTTTACTTTTCTATATAGATTTTAAGATCCATTTATCATTTCCTATTAAAAAGTTTTTGAGAGTTTATTGGCTGTGTTAAATTGAATCTAAAGATCAATTGTAGGAGAACAATATTGAACCTTCCAATCCACTAACATGATATGTATCTCCATTTATTTAGGCCTTATCTAATTTCTCTACGACTGTTATAGTTTGCATGCGCGAGGTCTTATATATCTTTTGTTAAATTATATCTAAGTATTTTGCTATATTACACAATTGAAAATGAATTTTCTAACTTAATTTCTGGGACATTTGCTACTAGTATAGAAGTACAATTGATTTTTATATACAGATCTTGTTTCTTGTGACCTTGCTTAATTCAATCATGAGTTCCAGTAGCTCTTATATATTCTGAGAAATTTCTACATAAACAACCATGTCCTTGGTGAATTTAAGGCTGCTTTACTTTTGCTTTTTCTATCTTTACCTTTCTTTTTTTTTACTTGCATTACTGCACTGGTGCTAGGATCTTCAATATATACTAAATAGAAGTGATAAGAGTAGACAGCCCTTGCCTTGTTGCTGTATCACTGATGGAATAACCTTCCGACTAAGGATAAGATCACACTTAGCTTTCTATGATCAGCTAAGACTGTTCTCTTATACTCACTTCTATGTCTACTTTTCCAGAGTTTCATTAAAACCAAGAAAATGTATATAATTTTTCTGTATTGATTGAGATAATCTTATTTTTTTCATTTGCCTCTATGTTGAATATTCTAGATGATTTTTCAAACATGATATATTGACTTCATAAAATTATTTGAGAATGTCAGGTGCCGGTAGCTCATATCAATAATCCCAGCTACTCAAGAGGCTGAGATCTGAGGAATATGGTTCAAAGCCATCCCAGGCAAGAAACTCATCTCTACTTAACTACCAAAAAAGCTGGAAGTAGAGCTGTGGCTCAAGTTGTAGAGTGCTAGAGCAGATGAAGCTTAGGGATAGTGCATAGGCCCTGAGTTCACCCTCTGCCCCTCCAAATGATTTGAGAATGTTTCCGAAGTCTTTGTAGGCAACATTTTGTTTAAAAAGGTGCTAGTTCCTTTAAAAATCTTAACACTCACTCATCAATGTCTGAAGTTTTTGTGGAAAGGCTTTTCAAATTTTATTTTATTGTAAAGGTGATATACAGTAGGGTTACAGATACCTAAGTAAGGTGAATACATTTCTTTTCTTCTTCTTTTTTTTTTTTTTTTTGGTTGATTGTGGGGCTTGAACTCTGGATCTGGGCTCTGTCCCTGAGCTCTTCAACTCAAGGCTAGCACTCTACCTCTTGAGCCACAGTGCCACTTCCATGAGTACATTTCTTGTTAAAGTTATCTTCCTTCCTCATTTTCTCCCACTTTCCCTTCTGCAGAACACAAAGTTGCAAAAGCAGTTACTTTTCTTTCTGTATCTCTATCATATTTAGTTCTCCCATTCAGTCTATGATGTTCCTCTGTCTTCCTCCCTGACAAGTATAGTTCATTTCCAATGTAGTGTCTTGTGAGTACTGCTGTTATATTTGTTCACCCTTTGTCCTTTGTCTCACCATTTTGCTATCCCCCTTGCCATCCCCAAATCAGATAATGCATATATAAGACACAGGGTACCAAAATAAAAAACAATGTCAACAGGGGATAAACCAAAGGAAAAACGAAAGAAAAAAAGAAATAAATTCACACAGTACATTAAAAAAAACCCTTGTTTTCACTTCTTGGAATTCATTTCAATTAGCATCAATTTATATGATCATGTATACAACTATTGAGCTACTGTGATCCTCTTCTAGGTCTATCCTAGACATATACTAATTATTACAAAGAGGGAAACCCTGGAGCCTATGTTTCTTTGGGTCTGGCTTTCTTAAGGTTTTTGGGGAAAGACTTTTGCTTATAGACACAATTCCTTTAATGGACATAATTTATTATGTTTATTTCTTCAAAACAGCAACTTAGGTTGTGTAAAAATTCTGTACTCTTTATTTTCTGGAGTTTTATTGATCGTTTCCTTTCTTATTTTAGGTTCAATTTGTTCTTTCTTATTGCCTTAGCTTCTTTTTTTTTTTTTTTTTTTTAAAGTTACAGATAGATCTTTATTTCAAAGTCTGATCGGCCAAACTAGTGTTTTCCACCAACTCGGGGAGCAGAAACCTTGACAGGCTTTACAATTTTTTGCTTAGGTGCAGCCTTTGTGGGAGCCTTAGCTGCAGCCATTGCTGTCTTCTTGGACGCTTGCTTAGCCTTTTTTGCTTCCTTGGCACCCCGGATAGCTTGCTCTCGCTGAGCCTTTCTAACTTCTGGTTTCTGATTCCTCTTGGCCATTATATCAGCAAGGGATGCACCAGTGATGGCCCTTTGGAATTTGACTGCACGTCGGGTTCTTTTCTTCTGAATTTCTTCCGACTGTCCCTTTTTGTGCTTTCTTCTATAGAGGACAGTCCAGTTTATCCGTCGAGGATTCTTCTTGGAAAGGAAAGCTGACTCGCATTTTGCATTAAGAAATTGGAAAACCTTCCCGTCGGTCCTGGCGTAGCGCCTCCCGTGCCCGGGGTAGATCTTGTACCCGCTGAAACTGCAGAGCTCGACCTTCATGGTGGCAGCGGGCGGCCGGGCGAGAGGAAAGATGTGGAAAAGGGAGAGAGGATCATGGGAAGAGCTGCCTTAGCTTCTTAAGGTGAAAGCTTCGATAATTAATTTTAAGACCATCTCATCTGGCATTTTTGAAATTATAAATTTAGTTCTAGGTACAGGTTAGTTTCCTCTTCCAAATTCTGATAAGTAGTGTTTTAATTTTCATTCAATCTGAAATGTTTTCTATTATTTCTCAAGAGTTCTGCTTTGAATCTTGGATTACTTAGAAACATGCTACTTAAATCCCAGACATTAAGGTCTTTTCCATATGTTATATTATTACCAACTCTAATTCTATGATGATCAGAGAAAATACATTTTTTAAATTTTCTTTTAAAAAATTTAGTAAGACATACTAAATGCCTCCTTTAGAAATTCTTTTGGCTCCATTCTGGGGTCCAATCTTCCACAAGATTACAAATCTATGACTTCCAACCATTATCCCAAGAGTGAGGTACACTGTGCTAATTTATCTAAATTATTTATAAAGTATGGAAGCGAATTCCAGTATCTAGTTTCTGAACCCGTTTCCTTTTGTGTTTTTTGAGTTGAACAGTAATGATAAATGCAGGCTCTAAGAACCCAGTTTCCCATTTCTTGGTGACCCTCACCTCCAGCCTCCAGCAGCATCAGCAGGATGCTGTCTGCCGGGTCCTGACCATCTTCAATGTCCAAGAGCTGAAGAATTTATCCACCCCTTAGCTTCAGTAAATCAGCTTGCTTGCCTGGGAAACCACCACCTGTGTATGGCTAAAGCCTATATAAATATTGCCCTATTGGAGGTGGAAGCTGCTCTTAGCTCTGGAAGTCCAGGACAAGGCAGTTGTGGGCCAGCTAAAAAAGGCTCCTTTGTCACCTTTGACTGGGCTTCCGTGGATTTCTCACCTCCAAGGTTATTAAACAGACTAAGTTGATCTTTCCTCCAGGGGAGGAACAGCCGATGGCTACAACTCCTCCCCTACAGTGTGTTGGCTGGGCATTGCTCATATTTACATTTTGTGTGTGAATCTTTTCGATTGATGAAACTCTTCCTACAGATTTGTAAATAGGCTACGATGTAAAATGCAAGAAGACCTCAGTAGGGAATATGGAGGTATGATTTTATATACATAGTTAGAAAAGGATGGGAAATGGAAGGGAAACATCTAAACCCCTATCATCAACCAGAACTTGCACAGCATTTTGACAAAGTCATTGCATTTATTCTTCCTAACAACTCTTTGAAGCAGGACTTAATACTGGTCTCTTACCATTATATTTAATAATGTTCAGCGGTCTTAAGAAACTTGGTCAAGTCTCATAGCTAGTAAGTGGCAGAGCCAGGAGGTCTCCAGATTAAAAAAAAGTCAAGAAGAATAATGGAAAATGGCAAATTATTCGTAAGTCCATCTAACAATTCTAGAAGCTAGTAACTGCCTGTGGGGATTGGCACTTGGTCTAGGCACTGAATTGAGCCACATCTCCAGTGTGTGTGTGTGTGTGTGTGTGTGTGTGTGTGTGTGTGTGTGTGTGTGTGTGTGTGTGTGTGTGTGTGTGTATTTTGGTAGTTAATTTGAGAGTATAATCTCAAAGACCTTCCTGCATGGGGTGGCTTTGAACCATGATCCTCAGACCTTAGTCTCCTGAGAAGGTAGGATTACAGTTGTGAGCCACCAGCACCCAGCAGCAATTCAGTGTTTTTGAAAGATTACATGCTTACAAGGAAGGAAAAGGAGAGCAGCAGGTCTGTAATTATTTATTAGAAGACACATTCTAGAAAAATAAAGTGACCAACAAAGCTCCTAACAAATACAATTGACTTCCCAACAAACACACTAATGGTATTTATGGGAAGAAAAAATCTTAATGGAATGTTCTTTGTATAACATATTCTGGTCTGTCTAGAACTGTTTATGGCAAACAAACTATCCAAGAATCCATGAGCTTATGGAGTCATGGCTGCCTGGAATATATCTTATAAGCTATAAAAGTATAAAATGACTCAAATAACTATCTTTGGATAAGTGATATTTCCTCTGGTACTGCTTGGAGAACTCATCTGTTAAATCTGAGTTAAAATACAAAATTTAGACAGAACTAGAGAGCTGCAATAGCAATTCCAGATCTTTCTTTCCCTAAAGATTTATATCCTTAGCCAGTGTCAGTAGCTCATGCTTGTGATTCCAGCTACTAAGGCTGAGATCTGAGGATCACAGTTTGAAGCAAGCCTATGCAGGAAAGTCCACGAGATTCTCATCCCCAATTAATGACCAAAAAGTTGGAAGTGGAACTATACCTCAAATGGTAGGGTGCTAGCCTTAAGTGAAAAAGCTCTTAGGCCCCAAGTTCAGGTCCTAGAAACAAACTTATTAATAAAACACAGTACTGGGCTAAGGTGCCCTATTTTCATGAGTCTCTTTGGCAATCCAATTCTGAGATAAGGAAGTAGGTGTGAGTAGGCTGAGAGCTGAGTCCATAAAGTGAAAGTGAAGAGTAGGGAGGGTAAGACAATAAAAGGAAAAACCAAGAAAGTGTTCACCTCTAGTGACAATGCTGTTTCATCAGGACTTGTGGAAACATGTATACATATCCCACAAGACTGACCACCTGAAGAGCAGAAGGTGAGAACACATAAACCATTGACTCCCAATTCCCAAAAGGTAGGGCTGCCTCGGAAGCCCAAAATCCCCAACATATCCATAGGTAGAATGGGTTCTCCAGGCACCAAAGAAAGTCCTGGAGTACACTGGAACAGGTTTGTACCAAATCATCCAGTGCAGATGCAGCTAACAGCAGTGGTGGGTCTACAGCAAGCCAGGCTTGGGAGATTTGAATCCTGGCTTCGCCACATCAGCTGCAGTATACTATACCTCAGTTTCTTCATCTATAAAATATGAAAAGTAATAAGGATCTACAGGACTGGTTTAAGAACTGAGTTAGTGAATAGCTGAAAGCATACTTAGAGGAGACCTGATATACACTCAGGAAGCCTCCTGAGTGCAAACCCTCATCAGCCTGGGTGGCTGTGAATTTTTTAATGAATTCCAGATTTTTGTACTTTCAATTTTCTTTTTTTTTGTTTGTTTTTGTTTTTGGTTGATGGTGGGGCTTGAACTCTGAGCCTGGATATTGTCTCTGAGTTCAAGGCTACTGCTCTATCACTTGCAGATAAGAGTCTTATGGACTTTCATGCCCGAACTCGCTATCAACCTCAATCCTCACTTTCAATTTTCTAATAACTAAAACTTGAGTGGTTAATACATGGCCACAAAATCATGACACAGCCTCCATACTGAAAAGAAGAAATGGGTGTCATTATGGACAATGAACTATTTCATCGTGCTGCAGTGAGTTTTGGTTTAAAAACAGCAATGTGGGTGTCAAGTAGCATGCTAGCTACACTACATTTATTTTGCTAGTATGTAAACTTCCCAGAGGCTGAGACCTGATTTGTCATGTTTTTGTTTTTTTGTTTTTTGTCTTTTCCTCACAGAAAGGGGTTTAGCGGTTTGCCATTAATTAGGAAATACTGATGAGCTGTCTTTTTGGAAATCCTACCAAAGTTATATATTTGACCATTTACTGAGAATCTATATATTTCCTCATTGCTAAATGTGGAAGTAGACACTAGGGATACCAAAGTGAATAAAACAAACTCCCCACCCTCATGAAGCAAATATTCTATTGGAGAAGTTACAAGTAAACAACTATAGATATGGAATGCTAACTCCTAGTTATATCCTAGTAAGGGATATAAAGAAAGCTAAAACACACAAGATAATAGACAAGATGTTGGGGTGGAAGGTATAATTTTAGAAACAGTAACTAAGGAAGGCTTCTCACAGAGGATAGTGTTTGAGTGGAGTAAGCCAAGCATACATGTAGAGGAAGAGAATTCCAGAGAGAATTCACAAAATGATGTGAAATTTCACACACAAAAAAGATTTGTTCTTGAGCTATTTACAGTAGATCTGGCTATATGATCCTATATATTTACCAGGAAAACTGGGTTCCTGGGCAGTTAAACACAATAGGAACCATACAATAGGTACACAGCATGACCTCTCTCATCATATAGGTCTGGATTTGGTTCACACAAAATAGTTCTCAGTTAAATGTAGCCTTTATGGCTCTGATATCCAGAAGAATCTCCAAATGATCATGTACCCAAGCTTAAGACAGAACTAGATGAGGTCATGTAAATGGTGATAGAGGCTTATTCTACTGTCTTTGCAAAAAATAAATATGCAAACTTTCACCATTTCAAAATCAAGGATAGTTGGTTACAGAGGAAAAAAATCATGTGCTAAACTTAAACGGTTCTGAAAGCAAGCTGAGTTGCTGCTCAAAAAATTAAGATTAGTCATTCACGAGAGAAAAAATAAATGCATATGTGTGACTACATAAAAGCTTCATTATGCTTATATGCTTTTGGGGGGGAACAATTTAGTTGCTATACAGAAGGCTGCTTGTAAAACAGCTTTTCCCTCATAATGCAGGCCTGATTTTCACCATCTAAAACCTCTTGTGACCTAACAAAAAGGAAAAAGATAAACCACACTAGCTATACTCCTCTTATACTTAAAAGCATGCACTTTGTAAACCCACATATAAGTTAGTATATTGTTATATCCATAAGTGAGCCAGCATTCATATTTAAGGGTCAGCAATGGAATAGAAAACATAATGAGACCATGTTGAGAAAAAATGGGGTAGTCAACAGGAAAATCAACCTCATTTATAATCATATTCTAGTGATCAGCAGGTAGATAACTTCTAGCTATGGTCATTAACAACATTCATTTCAAACTTAACATCTACATTTACAAACCACTTTAAAGTAAAATTACCTTTCAATTTACTTTTCAATTTGTCTTTATTTATGTTTGATTGACAGTATTTTTCTCCCAGAACGACAACCTCTGTGAGAATTTGACTCTATTGTAGCAACCATCCAAAAGTGTACATAAACTCATCTATTCAGATTATCTATTCACTTTTCCTTTCTATGTCCAATCATTTACAACCAATTGTGAGTGTTCACTTTTCGTTAGAATGAACTTGCAAAATTGATGTCAGACTTCCGATGATTGGACTCATTTATTCTAATCATTTGTTCTTGGAGCCAAAATGAGTTTTCTTTTTCTTTATCCTAACCTAAAAATTGCCAAATTTAAATGCATATTTTCAGGAGTTACAAGAAACTAGTGAGAGTGTAAAATAATATCTTTAAAAATGGTAATAGAATAAAATTAAAGGAAAACTGGAGGTGGTTCTGTGGCCTTCCTTACACATTCATTCCAAGGCTTTACAGTTAAGGAATGTTATTCATTTATATTTTGTAGAATGTTTTGATCTCTTCCACAAAAGTTTAAATTGGTTGAAGGTTCTTTCTTTCTTTCTTTCTTTCTTTCTTTCTTTCTTTCTTTCTTTCTTTCTTTCTTTCTTTCTTTCTTTTTGCCAATCCTGGGCTTGAACTCTGGGCCTGGGCACTGCCCTTGGGCTTTCTCAAGGCTAGCACTCTACTACTTGAGTCACAGCACACTTCTTTAGTATGTGATACTGGAGGAATTGAACTGGGGTCTTTGTGCATGCTAGACAAGCACTTTACCCCTGAGCCAAACTCCCAGCCTAGTTAAAGATTCTTTTGTTTTTAGTAAAAAGGAGTAGCAATTCTGCTTTCATGTGCTGTTTATTATAATACAAGATAGTTTTTTTCATTTCTTAATTATCATTCATTACAATGCATACAGGACACATAGGGTTTTAAGTAACCTATGTTCATGGAACTTTCTGAGTCTCATCTGATACCCCTTTTAAAAAAAGCTCATTTAGGCATAATTTACAATTCAAAAATGTTAGTGTATTTAAGGAGTTAAACAACTATCACCAAGATCTAGTTGCAGGATACTGCTATCATTTCAAAAAGATTTCCTGCTCTTGCACGCAGATAATCCTTGTTCAAATCTACTGTCCCAGAGAATATTTCATCCAGTTTTGATCTCTAAATATTTGTGTCTTCCAGAATTTTATGTAAGTGCAATAAAACTTTTCAAAAGAATCTGCATCTAGCTTTGTTCCCTTAATGTTTCTATATTCATGTTGTAGAATATAGCATTACTTTTTAAATTGCAGAACAATATTATAAGGACATACCATGTTTTGTTTACTCATTCATCAGGTGGGGCTATATATTCCTCTCTGAATAATGCAGTAGGAACATCCATGTTCAACTGGTTGTATATATGTTTTCATATAACTGCATTTTTATATTTCACCAGCAAAGTATAGTAATTTCAATTTATCAACAGGTTGATCAATACTTGGTATTGCCGATCTTGTTTATTATAGCCAGTAGAGGATAAGGCATTACCTCATTTTCCCCTTACTTAGCCTCTCCCTAATGATATAAAATGCTAAAAATAGTATCATGTGCTTTGTAGCTATTCATGCATCTCATTTGTTAAAGATCTCTTCAGATGTTTTGTCAAGTTGTAAATTTGGTGGTGTTATCTTTATATTGAGTTTTGAGTTATTTTAAGATGTTGTCTATAAGAATTTATCATATACATAATTATCAAATATTTACCAGATTATAATTTGTTTTTAGTTAAACCTTTCCAAACAAAATTTAAAATTTTTCATGAAGTCCAATTGATCATGTTTTTCTTTTTATTAACTTTGTTTTAGTATTTGTGTTTGTAAACTGATTTTCTAACCCAGGGCTATTAAGATTTCCTGTGTTTTCTTTTTGTGAAAGTTCCTGTGTTTTCTTTTTGTGGTTTTACTAATTTTTACATTTATGTCTAAAATCTGTTTGGGTTTATTTTTGTATAGGGTCTGAAGTAAGGGTCTAAATTAATTGGTTTTGTGCCCAGTTTAGGGCTTGAATTGAGGGCCTAACCACTGTCCCTGAATATTTTAACCAAGGCTGGCACTCTACCATTTGAGCCACAGTTTTACTTCTAGCTTTTTGTGCTTAACTGGAGATAAGAGTCTCATGGACTTTGCTGCTCAGGCTTGGCTTTGAACCACAAAATTTTCACATCTCAGCCTCCTGAGTAATTAGGAATATAGACATGTGCCACTGGGTTCAGCTATCTAAATTAACTTTTATACACGTGAATATTCAAATGCCCCAGAATTATTTGTTGGAAAAATGATTCTTTTAACCATTTAAACAGCCTTAACACGTTTTTCAGTGATCACCTGCCCATAAATATAAGGGTTTATTTCTTGACTCTTTATGCTGCTATATTGGTCTGATGTCTTCTTCATACCATAGCACACTGCTTGAACTTACAATAAAATTTTGAAATAAGTAAATGCAAACACTCCACCTTTATTCTTTCACTAAATTATTTTATTTTACCTTTGGATTTCCATACAAATTTTGAATCAGATTGTCTGTTTCTACAAGGACAGCATCAACAACAAGGACAACAAGTACTCACTGGGATTCTTTTCCTACCAAAAAAAAGCCTAACTACAGGGAGTCTGGCCTAGTGGTAGAGTGCTTGCCTAGCATGCACGAAGACTCAGGTTCAATTTCTCGGTAACACATACATAGAAAAAAAAGCTGGAAGTGTTGTTAAGGCTCAAGTGGTAGAGCTCTAGCCTTGAGAAAAGTTCAAGGACAGTGCTCAGGCCCGAGCTCAAGACCAGGACTGGCAAAAAAAAAAAAAAAAAAAAAAAAAGCCTAGTGAAATTTACAGGAGAATTAGTATCTTAGCAATGTGGTCTCTGTTGGAATACCATTTACAAATCTTTTTTTCATTTTTTTCATATATTTTTATTGTAATTAATAGAAGGGTTACATTATATTCGCTAGATAGGAGGTGCATTAATTCACATACATTGATACCCTTTCTTATGTCTTGGTCCCCATTTCCCTCCCCCCCACCCCCACTCCTCATCTTGTTTTTTCCCCTTTCCCTATCCAATTTCAAATAACCAAATACAAATATATCCAATATATCAGATAACAAAGTGAGATACTGTAACAGTATGAGATAACGAAGGGACAGCAAAAGAGATGAGAGATAACATAGTACATTAAGGACAACAATCATTCATTATATAGCTTTTGTTTCTATATCCTAGAGCTCCTTTCATTGAGTGTCATACTATATGGCCTTATGTATCTAGGTTTTAGTCTATTGCAAATATCTGCTAGGAGAGCCCAAGGTTTCTACTGATAATGACAAATGAGGGAAACCATTGAGCCTATGTTCCTTTGAGTCTGACTTAGTTCACTTAATATTTTTTTTTGTCTTTCCATTTCCTAACAAATGGGGCGATGTCATTCTTTCTGACAGCCGCATAGAATTCCATTGTGTACAAATACCACATCTTGTTGATCCACTCATCAAAAGTTTGGCCTAGTGGTAGAGTGCTTGCCTAGCATGCACGAAGACCTGGGTTCGATTCCTTGGTACCACATGCATAGAAAAAAGCTGGAATTGGTGCTGAGGCTCAAGTGGAAGAGCTCTAACCTTGAGAAAGTCCAATGACAGTGCTCAGGCCCTGAGCACAAGCTTAGGACTGGCAAAAAAAAAAATGAAGTACCATTTACAAATCTTTAACTCACAAAAATATGCTAGAAAACAGTTCGTTTGGGCATGAATTAGAAAATATTTTGTTATAGGTGAGGATTATTTTATTACGTAGTAGAAGCCTAAAATGGAAGACTTCCAACCCATGAAGGCAAAACAATGATTAGAAATTAACTATTTGGAATAAACAAAAATGTCATTTTAAAAAATAATGCTAAAAAAGATTCCCAGATCTAGGACTTTCAAACAGGCCTCACGCAACTTTTTACAATGACCATGAGAGAAGTACAGATAGGGTTGTTCTGATAGGGCCATAGCCCTGTGGGGAATCAATAGACCATCCTTTGAGGTAAGAGCACAACAATTTACGTATAGTGAGTGGTTTATCGAGTGCTTAGTTCAATATGAGAGGACATTTTGTCAATAGCCTCCTAATGGATGCTATACATGACAGTTCAATGCTACAATATACAAACTGGAAAGCCATATAATAAAATCTATATGTCCCTGGAGTCAGAAGATGATCATTTGTAGAGGACCTACGAAAAGCATCAAGAAATATATTGCAGGACTTAGTGATTGTCACGGTTATGACAGATTTTATTAATACAAAATATACTGGTGCCATATTATACATTCCTTCATTTTAGAATACTCTAGAGTAAATGAAAGGTAAAATGAAAAAGCTTTTATTTTTACATGAATTAGGCTGGAAGATTATCAATGGAAACACATTTCTCAATTAAGTTAGAAAATATGCAAAACTCACCACCTGAGCAAAATTCCATTGGTTTGAAATAAGCTTGAGAAGTGGAGGTAAATTAATTAATTTAGTTCTCTAGTCAGTTCCTAAATTTTCAACACAAGAGTTAAGTTTTTGTAAGAGCTATCTTCATGTCACTGATTAACACTGGGAGATGTGATTAAAATGAGTGTTCAAATAGTTTGTAAGGGCATTTAAACAGAACTTAAATAAGTTCTTTGGTTCTTGTCTCCTTCAAAAAGAAATTTTCTTTGAACCATGTCCACTTCTACTTTTTTTTCCTTTTGGTATTATCTTATATCATCTGTACAGTGGGAGATTTCATTATTATTTTTCCACACATTTATGTATTGCAATCAAGCCACTTCTACTCTAATTCAAATGTCATCTATATGTTGATAAGTCAGTCTGTATCTCCAGTCCTGAGCCATCTCTCAACCTCTAAATTGCTTACTTGAACTTTTCCCTGTTTCAAATAAAACACATAAATTTTTTTTTGAATCTTGGAAATGGAGATGTGGCTCAAGGGGTAGGGCAGTAGCCTTGAGCTGAAGAGCTCAGGGACGGAGTCCAGTACAGGGTTCAAGCCCCACAACTTCTCCCCCGCCCCCCCAAAAAATAAAAACTTAATTCTCTGGCCAGGAGAATTCTCTGGGTTCAATTCCTCAGTACCACATACACAGAAAAAGCCAGAAGTGGTGCTGTGGCTCAAGTGGCAGAGTGCTAGCCTTGAGTAAAACATGTTCAAGGAGTGTGGAAAAAAAAAAAGAAATCTTAATTCTCCAGCTTCACTGATTCCCACTAGTTTATACAAGAGACCTAAGTCATTCTTGGTTCATACTTCCTCTCTGAAAGTCTATTGGTTCTATGTTGAATCCATTCATTTCTCTATTTCCTATGTTGTCAGAGTGGTCCAGGTGTCACAGTTCCTTGCCCACATAGCTCCCAACTGGTTTCTGTGTTTCCATTTTTATTTCCTTTCCCTCCAATCTCCAGCCGCAAGAGGATCCAGAGTAACCATCTTAAGTGGACATCAGATTAGTCTGTCATATTTCAGTGGCCTCACACTGCCCTAAGAACAGAATCTAAATTCCTAGTTCACGAGGTCTTTAAATTGTACTATACTCAACAGGCCTTATTCTCTACAGTTTGGGCCTGAAAAAAAAACAGAAGTCCCCTCACATGGCTGAAATGAAGAGATTACTGTGAAATGATTTGTTACAGAGGTCAGGACAGGTTTGTGGGGAAAAAAATGAAGTTACTCCTCCCCTTCCAAAATAACATTGGGTACCTAATATCATTCTAAAATCTACAGGGGCAAGAAAAGGAATTAAGAATTTGAGCTATTGTGTCCTTGTGGAAAGGGCCATCTGCAGGAAGCCTAAACAAAGAAAAGAAGCAAAGAAATAGCCTACTTCCTTCCTATTGTCTGATCTCTTTTTTTCATATATTTTTATTGTAATCAATAGAAGGGTTACATTATATTCACCAGATAGAAGGTACATTACTTCACAAATATTGATACCCTTTCTCATGTCATGGTCCCCATTTCCCTCCCCTCCCCTGCTCATCTTGATTTCCCCCCTTCCCTCTTCTATTTCAAATAACTAATTAAGCATATATAAAATATATCAGATAACAAGGTGAAATATTGTAACAATACGAGATAACCAAAGGCCAGCAAAAGAGATGAGAGATAATATGGTACATTAAGGACAACAATCATTCACTTTATGGGTTTTGCTTCTATATCCTTATATATCTAGATTTTGTTTTATTGTGAATCTCTGCTAGGAGAGCCCAAGGTTTCTGATTATGTCAAATGAGGGAAACCATTGAGCTATGTTCCTTTGAGTTTGGCTTACTTCACTTAATATGATTTTTTCTAAGTCTTTCTATTTCCTTACAAATGGGGAGATGTCATTCTGACAACAGCATAGAATTCCATTGTGTATAAATACCACATCTTGTTGATCCACTCATCAACTGAGGGACATCTGGGTTGGTTCCATATCTTTGCTATGGTAAATAGTGCTGCAATGAACATCATTGTGCTAGTAGATTTAGTATGTCCTTGATTCTGGATGATTGGGTAAATGCCAAGTAGTGGAATTGCTGGGTCATAGGGGAGCTCTATGTTTAGTTTTTTGAGGAACTGCCATACTGCTTTCCACAGTGGCTGAATGGGTTTGCACTCCCACCAACAGTGTAATAGTGTTCCCTCCTGTCCACATCCCCATCAGCATCTGTTCTTAATAGATTTCTTGATCCTGGCCATTCTAATTGGAGTGAAGTGGAATCTTAGAGTTGTTTTGATTTTCATTTCTTTTATGACCAGAGATGTCGAGCATTTCTTCATGTGTCTATAGGCCATTTTTATTTCTTCTTCAGAGAAGACTCTCTTTAAGTCTTTGGCCCATCTTTTTATGGCCATTTCTCATTGGCTGGGAAGCCTAAGGAAATTTGAAGCCTGCGGTTAAAGGAGTTATGTGATTAAAAAGAGTAGGATATAGGGTGGTATGGAGGGGGTGCCTCCCAGGATACAGAGCAAGTGAGAAAATGAAGTGAAATAGACCTGGAGGATTGTGGGAGGAAGATTAACCAGTATACATGCAAATCCTAGCCATGTCCTTGTTCCTCCTCTTCTTGCTCTAGGCTTCATACTTAGGGTGGTCTTACAAGAATTCCCACAAACTTGTACGTTCTCTGATACCTTCTGTCTTCTACTCATCACCATTTTTATGTCCCTTGAAATCTTAATCTAGATTCTATAATTTAAAATTATCTAAATAATATCTCCTTGGATAGCCTTTTGTCTATTTCCTTCAGAGCACCACACTTTGTAGTTACTGTATTTATTTGTATTTATATACTAGAGGAGGAATGTCTTCTCCTCTAGTATATAAGGACAGTGACAATCTGTCTAACAAATGCTTCCCTCATAGTAGGTACTCAGTAAAGGTTAACTGAATGCACACTGGGAAAATTATGTAGCAAAGTCATTAAGACTTTGTCTATAGACAATATATTTACAGAAACATCTGTATGAAATCTACATTGAGAGCATCTAAGGAAACTCGATCTTTATTTTTCTACATTGCATGATTATAGCTAGGAAAAAAATTTTTTTTTCTTTTTTGCCAGTCCTGGGCTTGGGCTCAGGGCCTGAGCATTCTCCTTGGACTTTCTCAAGTGGTAGCACTCTACCACTTGAGCCTCAGCACCACTTCTGGCTTTTTGCTATGTATGTGGTACCGAGGAATCGAACCCGGGTCTTCGTGCATGCTAGGCAAGCACTCACTGTGCCAAACTCACAGCCGGAAAAAATCATGTAAAGTAAAACTCTGCTCTGATAGAGGTTCCATTTCTTATTTACTTAAAGGACAATGTCTGTTGTAGCACCACTGATTTAAAACTGAATAACTGATTCATTTGAAAGCAAGGATAATGTTCATTTCTTTTACTTCTGTTTCTACAGCTATAGCACAAAATCATTAGTTTTGTTCCTTGATGTTCTTGGTACTAGAACATTAGTCATTTTGACATATTTTTCCGTTTTCTTTTTTTAAATTGAAAAATGTAAACAAAAGAATATGAAGTACTTTTGAATGTAGGAATATTCAGCTGTAGATAGCATTTTTAGATAAGAGATGGCAATTGCAAAGCAGTCTTCAATGGTGACAATATTTCCATATGACTATATTTAAAAAACCCAGTGCACATAGACAAAATCTATGACTCTATAGACATAATGTTTTATTACATAGATAAATACGTATCTATGACATCCAAACCCTCAGTCTTATTTTAATTATGTTCTAAAAATCTAAGTGCCAGTGATTGTATGTAGAGATTCCCTTCTTGAATACTTCTTTTTTAAAATACGTCATTTGAAATATGATGTAAAAAATCAATATTAATAAATTCTTTAATAAAAAAATTCCTAAAAAAAATAACAACTAAGTGCTTGTCTCATGTCCTCTGAAAGAGCAGCATCAAGTGATATTAATCTCAAAGCACTGGAACCCTCACTGTGAATGACAAGCGCTTATTTATTTCAGTAAAACCAATCTGTAAAAACCAACCTTTGCCCTCATTTGTACCCTATGTGTGTGTATGTGAGAGAGAGAGAGAGGAGAGAGAGAGAGAGAGAGAGAGAGAGAGAGAGAGGACAAGAGACAGAGAGAGAGAGGAGAGAGAGAGAGAGAGACAGAGAGAGAGACAGAGAGAGAGACAGAGACAGAGAGAGAGGAAAGAGAGGAGAGAGAGAGAGAGAGAGAGAGAGAGAGAGATGAGAGAGAGAGAGAGGAGAGAGAGAGAGAGAGCGAGAGAGAGGAGGAGAGAGAGAGAGAGAGAGGGAGAGAGAGAGGGAGAGAGAGGGAGAGAGGGAGAGAGGGAGAGAGAGGAGAGAGAGGAGAGAGGGAGAGAGGGGAGAGAGGGAGGAGAGGAGAGGAGGAGGAGGGAGGAGAGGGAGAGAGGTGAGAGGGAGAGGAGAGGGAGAGGGAGAGGGAGAGGGGAGGGAGGGAGAGATGAGAGATAGAGGAGAGAGGAGAGAGAGAGAGAGAGAGAGAGAGAGAGAGAGAGAGAGAGCAGAGAGAGAGAGAGAGAGAGAGAGAGCGAGAGAGCCTGGGGGCTTGAAATCAGGGCCTGGACACTGTTCCTCACCTTTTTCACTAAAAGCTGGCACTCAACTTGAGCTACTTCCAGTTTTTTGGGTGATAAATTGCAGATAAGAGTCTCTTGGGCCGGGAGTTTGACCTAGTGGTTAAAGTGCTTGCCTAGCATACATGAAGACCCAGGTTCGATTCCTCAGTACCACATACATAGAAAAAAGCTGGAAGTGGTGCTGAGGCTCAAGTGGTAGGGCTCTAGCCTTGAGAAAGTCCAAGGACAGTGCTCAGGCCCCTGAGCTCAAGCCCAGGACTGGCAAAAAAAAAAAAAGAGTCTCTTGGACGTTTCCTGCCTGGGCTGGCTTCAAACCACAGTCCTCTATCCCAACCTCCTGAGTATTGAGGATTACAGGCATGAGCCATTAGCACCCAGAGTCCATCTATTTGTTAAGGACAATTATGTTTATAATGATCAATCTTTCCTTAAGATCTATGTCAAGGTGGTATATTAGGAGACTGTGGAACCTTTGAGAAGTGGGGCTTAATAGGTCCTTAGATCATTTGGGCACATACTCTGGGAAAGGACTGTGAGACATATAACCTTCTCTTTTCTGGCTCTGCTTCCTGGTTTGTGGTATGACTTGATCCTATGTGCTTCCAGAATGGTGTACTTCCCTTGAAAGAGGTCCAAAACCAAGGGGTTGCCTGATCTTGAACTTAAATCTCTATAAAACTATAAGCTAAATAAACATTTTCTCTGTATAAGTTAATTACTTCAGGTATTTCGATGTAGCAATGTGAAGCTAATATACCAATCAAGTTTTGTTCATAGTCAATGAGAACTACACATTGATTCAAATACTTGGCCATATTCACAGCTTGTAAGAAATATACTACCTTTGCTAACCCAAAATGCACAAAAAGATAATGGTTCTGAATCTGACAAAAATGAAATTCAGGTTCTGAATTTCTATAAAAGAGTATCAATTCTGCTTTCAGCCTGGTACCTAAAAAATGTTGATACTCCCTTAAGCATAGTACCGAGTTTCAGTACTTTAAGCGTTTATCTAAATATTCAACTAAAAAGTGACTGAATCTGGCATTTGCCAAGTTGTTGCTTGAGATGTCTGATGCCCCATATTCTGAGTCCTATTAGACTCTTCAAATAAATGCCCTCACAAAGTTGAGATTTAATGTTTTGTCCCCGGTTTTTCTCTTTTCTTTTTTTTTTTTATGGAGAATCAATATAAGAAAAATCCATTTGAAGAAAACTTTTATAAAAATCATATCCTGGACAGCAAATTGGTTTCATCTTAAGTTCCTATGCCAAATGATTGGTAGTGATTGTCTGGAGAGCTCTGTTAAGGACTGCAAGGTTGCTATGATCGATTAGCAGTGCCTGCCAGGGACTGGAATGAGGAAGTGTGGTGACTTTGTGAAGCAGTTAGACATCTACCATCACACAGCTGAAAGTATGATGTTACACAATGTACTATGACTCATGCAAGGCTAATCAAATGTGTGGCTCCATGTGTAGATAAATGACATGGGCCTCTCACCATTGAGCCTGGTTCCTGTAAGCATGTAACCCTCTGTGTTGTCTTCCTCCCATAGTCAAGTCACCTTAAAACTTGAATAGGTTATCCTAAAAGTTACTAAAATTAACTCACAAAGGATTAAATTAAAACAAGATGTTTCTCAAATCAAAGTAAAAACGTAGGACAAAGAAACCTAGTACGGCCTAGAAAATATAAATGAAAGATAGTAGTACTAACCATATGCAAATGAAAAAGAGCATCTCAACAAAAGGAAGAAAGCCAAAGAGGGGAAAAATAACATACAAAGTGTTCAGACCAGGGACTATTAGGATAATAGTGGTACTTCAGACAGCTCAAAGTGATAAATCATTATATTGTGTTTTAAAGAATTCTTTGCCAGTACCATTTTAGTGATATTAAATTGCTTAAGTGGCCATCTGTGAAGCAATGCAGCAACTGGGTGGGTTTTATGGACCAGTCTGGAGTATCCACTAAAATAGTTACACCTGTTATGTGGAAGCCATTTGTAATGCTCCTTTGCCAATGATAAATCTTGTTAACGCCACTTCCTTCTCATTTTAATTCTGTAGATTACTTAAACCAGAAGGAATGTGGGTATACTAAATTGTTTCCAATTTAACAATGTAACTATCTTTTAAAACCACAATCATACTCTATTTACATACAAGTTTTAGACGGTATGGTTTAGTTTTTAACTTCTCCTTTTGAAAGATTTTTCAGAATGAAGTGGGAACAAAATACCATAATTGAAAGCATAAAAAAAAGAGAACAGAAAAGACAGCCTCTTCAACAAGTGGTGCTGGCAGAACTAGTTGAGCAACCTGCAGAAAACTGAAGTTGGATCCTTCTATGTCACCCTGCACCAGGAGTAATTCCAAATGGATCAAAGAGCTCGAGGTCAAAGTAGATACCCTGAAAACTTTAGAAGAAGGAATACAAGGTACATTAGGTCTCTGGCACAGGTCGAAACTTTCTTAATAACTACCCCCAAAACACAACAAATTAAAGAAAGTTTGGACAAATGGGACGGCATTAATCTGCACAGCTTCTGTATGGCAAAGGACATAGCTAGCAAGTTAAACAGAAAGCCCACAGGGTGGGAGAAGAACTTCACTAGCCATACAACAGACAAAGGCCTCATATCTAAAATATATCTACAGCTAAAAAAATGAATGTCTCAAAAACAAATCCTCAAAGAAACAACCATTCCATTAAATGATAGGCCAAAGATTAAGAGAGAGATTTCTCTAAAGAAGAAATAAGAATGGTCTATAGACACATGAAGAAATGCTTGACATCTCTGGCCATAAAAGAAATGCAAATCAAAACAACTTTGAAATTCCACCTCACTCCAGTTAGAATGGCCATAATCAAGAAATCTATTAACAACAGATACTGGAAGGGGTGTGATCACCACTACACTGTTGTAAACTCTCTCTCTGTGTCTCTCTCTGTGTCTCTCTCTGTCTCTGTCTCTGTCTCTGTCTCTCTCTCTCTCTGTGGTAGTGAGGGTTAGAATTCAGGACCTCACGCTTCTTAGGCAGGAGCTCTACCACTTGAACCAAGCCTCCAGCCCTATTATTGCACAAAGTTACCTCACTTTTTGTCTGGAGTTGAGTATGGACTGTAATCCTTGGACTTTATAGTTCTACCTGTAGTTTGGATGATAGGCACTCACCAGCACACCCACCTTCTTTCTTGACATTGAATCTTTCTCGGTTCAGGAAAGCTGGAATTATGATTCTCCCAGTTTCAGCCTCTTGCATATTTGGGATGTGGGGTGCCATTGTTTCTAGCTATTGATTGAAATGGATATCATGAACTACTTTTGCCTGGGCTGTTTTGTCTGATGATTTTCCCTATCTCAGCCTCTTAAGTAGGTAGGATTACAGGTGTGAACCACTGCACATATTCTACTCAAAGACGGACTTATTGGAAGTAAGGTATCAAATAGTCATCTAAGTTTGATTATAATCACTATACCATACTGAGATCAAAGTAATTTTAAATATAAGTAACAATAATATCTCATATATAGGAGGCCTACTCTATACCCGGCACTGTTCTAAGTGCTTTATTGATATGATTTAATCCTCTATAGGATGTGCTCTCTTGTTAGTCCTATTTTATGGAAAGGAGCAACTCATCTTGGATGTCCTAAACAAGAATCAAATCCAGGCAGTTTGGCCCCATATTTGATACAACCTCTCTTCAACCTAGACTAGAAATTCTAAGTTTAACATGTGTAAGGCATCATTTTTGAGATGGTTCTGGACTATTTTTGAACACTGCAAGTGCATCTCAGTGTTTCTTTGGCTCATTAGAGTTTAAGGGTAAAATGAAAAAAATGTGAATTTGGGTGACTTGAGGAAAGGGAGAATCTAGTTGTCAGAATAAGTCAGTGGAAGCAATCTAACTTGTTACAATGAAATCTTCACTACTTATACAAAATCAGTCTTTTGAAGAATCCAAAAGAACTTCACCTGCAACAGACTAATAATTATAGCTGGCTTTCTGTTTCTGTAACACTATATTTATCAGAACATCCCCCAGGTGGTCACTTTTGTGAAAGTAGGAACCAGATTAGTAATGATGGAGGGTATGAACTCCACCTTACTCCTGCTGCCCCATCCAAATGCATGTCAACTTCAGCAGGCTCTGACACATGGTTAAGCAGAAACATCACATTGAAGATAGATGTAGCCTAATGACATGGAAAGAGGTGCCAAATCATATCCAACTTAGAGGGTCTGGTTTTGCAAAATTTAATTAGCTTACAGTTGAGAAGTAATTTGAAGCTTCAAATTATAGTTATTTAGAGACTCCTGAATTGCTCGTCATTTCACTTTATAAAACTACAATATGAGGCTTAGTTCTATGGGAACAAATGATTAGAATTTAAAAAAAAAGAAAAAGAATTAAAAAATAAGTGGGAAAAAAAGAGAACAGTTTTGAAGTGAGATATCCCTGAGAAATAGCACCATAGCTATAATGGTGGGCCTTTACAGGTGTAGGTGTGTGTGTGTGATGGTACTGGAGTTTTAATTCATGGCCCTACCCTTGCTCAAATGATAGAGTCATACTTCCAGCTCTGTCTGCTTTAATTATTTTTCTGAAAGGGTCTTGTGTTTTTGCCTCGGTTGGCCTCAGGCTGTAATCCTGTGTAGCTGAATAAGTTCAATTTATTTTTTGAGATGGGTAGTATGTATGTGTTTGTAGGGGATTCACCTTCTTCCTAAACTGGTCTTGAACCATGATCTTCCCAGTCTTAACCTTCCAAGTAGCTAGGATGACAGATGTCAGCCCCCTATGCTTGACTGTGATTAGATTTCTTTGAGTCTGTTTTTCTCATCTAGAAATCATCATATCTAATGGAACTGTGGGAGTTAACAAAGTTTGTAAGGTCCTTGGCTCACTAAATTTTGGCTTGTCACTTTTCCACTTCTCCATTTACACTAAGTGAACAATTTCTCCAAGAGTCCCCATTTCTGAATTTTTTTTCCCCTTGCTGTCCAATCTTGATCTGATTAGCCATAGAACTCTACTCTAGTGTTTCATGTTTTTCTCTCAGCAACTTCATGTCTTCAGAAAAGTGACCACCAATGCTGTCTTTCTAATTTATACAAGTCATGAGTCCTGATACTGCAGGATAAACACATACCTGTGCCTATTTCTCTATGTTTGTCTATCATCACTTCTCCACTCATTCCTTATTTTCCAGCTAAAAAACCCAAAACCATTATACTGAACACCAGTGGCATATGGCCTTTGCACATTTTTCCCTTTCATTCCAAAATGGCTTCTTTAATTATTCTATCATTTTTTTAGAAATATCCTCTATTCTATCAACACATTTCTAAAAAGGCAAAACTTGGAAATACATTTGTTCCATAGCATTAAGTATGCATGTCTATTAGAATTTCTCTCTTTGCATACTACTTTTGAAAAACAGTAAGCTTCTCAATTTAATTTATCAAAAACCTTATAGAAAGGTAAAGAAAATGATAAATTATTCTAGTTCGTGAGCATATGTATCTAGAATCCCAAAGGATAGATAACTGAATCAATATATTAAGAAATTATGTATGAAGACCTTCATAGCTATTTCTATAATGAAATGATATTTAAATGAGCATTCTATAATGAAATCTACAAATTTAACAGCTTAAAATGGAAAACATGTGATCAATTCAACAAATGTAGAAATTCAACCTCCATGAGTAAAAATTAACCTTATCAAACTAGGGAAGGAAGCACTTTAGTTTATGACTGAGTTACATATTTAAACTCTGCGACGGTCAATATTGGACCGCAATAGTCTTTACATGTTAAGCTTTTTAACATGCAATAATATTACATGTTACATTATATAATATTTTAAACTTTTTTATATTTACATAACATTACATAACATTTTTAAACATGTAATAATATTATATGTTAAGATGTTTCATGGGGATAGTAGGAGGTACCACTATTCTAGTAACTCCAGCCCCCAGGCTGGTACCTTCTTCCATAATCAGTAGAGTACTGAGATGGGAACATGGTGACTGCCTGGTACACTTATCTACAACTTGCCCATGAAGTGACACACATCACGTATGCTCATCTTTATTGGTTAAAACAAACCATGTTCTACCATGTTCCCATCTCAAGTATGAAAAATAAATTTCTTCTCTTCATAAACCTACTGGTACATGGTATCTTGTCATAACAGTACAAAATGTACTAAGAATATTCCTATACTTTCTTGGACCTATAAATGTAAAATATTTAGCTATCATTATCTCTAATTGTTCAATTGTTTTATTCAATTGTTTTATTTTAAAAATACTTCCCTTTTTAGTAATTAAAAAACTGCAAATGGAAGCCTGAAGTCCAAACAGTAACTTGTCAAAAAGTATGTCAGTATCACAGTTCCAAGTGTTGTTAGTAATCGTCCATTAGCAAACCTTTTGGGCAATCATCATTCCTAAGATACTTACGTGATGTGCTTTTTCTTAAAACTGTCAATTAAGACAACAGAATATGAAATTAGACTAGTGTATTTGAGCAATATTAACTGTCGATGTAATGAGAAACTGCCTAACATTAATAAAGGGAAATAAAAATAAAACATTCATTACCATTTTAAAGTCTTTCACGACTAAAATCAATCAAAAGTTAAAGTTCAGCTGGATGATGGTGGCACATCCATACCACAATCCAGATGATCGTGGTTTAAAGAACATAGGGGGGAAGAAAAGCTGAGAAATTTCATGTACAAGATAACCAGTAAAATGTAGTCTGGAGACATGCTCAAGTGGTGGAGAGCCAGTAGCCCAAGTGCAAGGTCCTGAGTTCAGATGCCAGTACTGGCAAAATAAAAATAAAAATTATGCTGTGAATTTTTTTCATTTTATTCACTAGCCAAAATCAGAACAAGCTAAAATCAGAACTAGTTAAAATAGCTAATTGATCATGTATAAAAAGCAAAGAATCTAGGTCATTCTTTCATAAAAGGCTTTACCTCTACAATACTAATAGCATAACTAAGTAAAAGAAGCAAATACACATAAGATAGCAAAAGAGCCAATGTACTAAAAAAGAACATGTTGTTTTTAGAATTGCTGCTAATTATGATTACATTTTAAATTCTTCCTAGAGTTTCACTAGATACAGCATTACTCATCTCCTGTCTTTAAGAAGTATTTAGAATCACAAAAGTTTGTAAAGAAGACATAAGAGTAGCTCATGACTAAAGACTTTAAGATTCATTAATGAGTTTTTTATATCTTTCCACTCTACCCAAGGACTATAAGATTGTGCAATACAAATAAAAATCTATAAAATGAACTTGCAAATAAAAAGGTTGAACTTACATGCTTTACAAGATGATTAATTTTCAATAGCAAAAGCAAATTAATTTTTACAGTTTGTATAAATATTAATAGCAAGATTTTTGATTAAAGAAAGATTTTTTAACATCAATGCTTACTGCATAGCATTCCATTTTGATAAGAATATGAAATGAGCTACTTTCTTATTCTTAGCAAAACACAAGACAAATCATTAGATATAAACAGAAATGACAAGAATTATGACCTCTGAGAAAAGTGGCAGTTGAGTTTCAAAACCACTTAGTCCCATGGATAAAGTATAAAAATTACAGTCAATGAAAGCAATTTGTATAAAGAAGATCCCAATGGATTGAAATGCCTGGTAAGTAGTTGTAGTACATTGATGGATAGAATGTAATGAAGCCAAGAGCACAAGGAAAACATTCTGTGCTCTGACAATGCCTAGGAAACTGAGATACAGCCCTGATCAACCCTCAGACAGGTCCTGGGAGGATGAAATATTTGATGAAGAAGTTAATAATCAATGAGACAGATGTACTAAGTAAAGTGAAAATACCTACAAACTTTGTCTCATTCAAGAAAGGATAGTAGCTTCTGCTATGAAGATGTGAAATATAGCTAGCATTCTGATCAATTCTTCACAGAAATAATTACTTCTGTAATAATATTGAGCTGTAGTTGATTTTATATATGATATAAAAGCTGTTGAATTTGCAAGCCCACTATAAGATACAAACAGTGGGAGAAAAGTCACTGCTTGTACCATTTTTGAGGACTCTCTGTAATTCCTGGTAGGAGGTACTGCATAGAATAAACAAGAGCTTTCCCACCTGCCTGGGATGCTTGTCTCAGTTCTTTGACATAGCTTCCCCTTCTGGTCTTTTGGGTCTCAGTTCAAATATCACATCCCAAGAAATCCTTATCCTTATTGATTTTCCTAAAGAGATCTTTCTCGGCACTTCTTTATTACTTCATATGTTTGCTTCTTTGGGTTTTGCTTTTTTTTTTTTAACCTGCTCTCTTTCCTGTGTCCTTAGTATTATAGAAATAGATTTTTATCTGCCTGATCACTGAAAATATTCTCAGTGACACAGAGTGGCAATAATAAATGTTTTGATATATTTATTAAATATAAAGTACATTAAATATATTTTATAAGTTTATAATCATAGACAAATGAATTAATGAATTAATTCTATCAAAAGAAGGCACTGATAATTTTTACAATGTGGTCTAACTACATAAAGTATAATCGTGATTCACATTCACAATCTATAGTCACTTCTGTAAGAACCAAATATTCATCAATTCTCCCAGAAGAAGTACTAATACATAACCTACTAAAGAACAGAATGCATTACTAACAGTAGCATATCACTAATGCAGAACTGTTCATGATAGTTCATTACTGACAACTCAAAGAACTTGTCTGTATACTATAAAGCATGTCAATTTCAGTGTTTCAATGGCTGAGTATAATAACTTAAGCTAAGGACCTAACAATAACATCTTTGTGACTAAGTAAACAATTACTAATCCAGATGCAGATTCACATCTATAATCCTAAATACTCATGAAGATGCAATCTGGGGTTCTCTGTTACAAGCCAGAATGGACAAACACATTCTCAACACCCTTATGTTCAGTTAACCAGCAAAAAGCTAGAAGTAGATGTGTGGCTCAAGTTATGAGCAGAAAAGTCCCAGACAGTGCCAAGCTCTAAGCTCCAGCTCCAGTAACAATGCATACAATTATGTCTCCATATTTCATCAGCTATGACCTTTGACTGAAACTCAATGACGGACTGCTTACCTCTTTATAGGATGAGCTGAATGTGAAAAGAAATGCTCCACATATATAATATATGCTCAATATTAATTGGTCGAGTTTTCAAACCTTTTACAGTATTCATACTTAAAAAATGAGCTACATTCATCAAGCCATATTCTTGATTTAGATTGCTTTCAAGATCCCTGTTTGCTTAAATTGAATTAAGTTTAAAACAATGCCTTAAAAGTGAATTAATTTTAAAACAATTATAGGTTTTGAAACATTAAAACATCTGGAAACTTCAGGAAGTTCAGAATATTGTTGATTTCATAACATTATCACTGCTGCTGAATGGCATAATAATGGGTCAGCATTATTAGGTTATCATGGTTATAGTCACTTCAGCAATAAGGGACCTGGCACACAGAGATTAAATGATGTGCCTGAAAACAGCAATTCTTTTTTTTTAATCTTTTTTCATATATTTTTATTGTAATTAATAGAAGGGTTACATTATATTTACCAGATAGAAGGCACATTACTTCACCAACACTGATAACCTTTCTCATGATGTGGTCCCCATTTCACTCTCCCCACCCCCGCCCCTCATCTTGCTTTCCTGCCTTCCCTATCTGACTTCAAATAACCAAATACGCCTATATACAATATATCAGATAACCAGGTGAAATACTGTAACAACATGAGATAACCAAGGGACAGCAAAAGAGATGAGAGATAACACAGTACATTAAGGACAACAATCACTCATTATGTGGCTTTTGTTTCCTTATCCTGGAGGTCCTTTCATTTAGCATCATTCTATATAGCCTATGTATTTAGGTTTTGTTCTATTGTAAATCTCTGATAGTAGAGCCCAAGGTTTCTACTGATTATGACAAATGAGGGAAACCACTGAGCCTATGTTCCTTTGAGTCTGGCTTACTTCACTTAATATGATTTTTTCCAAGTCTTTCCATTTCCTTACGAATGGGGAGATGTCGTTCTTTCTGACAGCAGCATAGAATTCCATTGTGTATAAATAGCACATCTTGTTGATCCACTCATCAACTGAGGGGCTTCTGGGTTGGTTCCATATCTTTGCTCTGGTAAATAGTGCTGCAATGAACATCATTGTGCTAGTGGATTTAGTATGCCCTTGTTTCTGGATGATTGGGTAAATGCCAAGTAGTGGAATTTCTGGGTCATAGGGGAGTTCTATATTAGTTTTTTGAGGAACTGCCATACTGCTTTCCATAGTGGTTGAATGAGTTTGCACTCCCACCAACAGTGTAGTAGTGATTCCTCCTGGCCACATCCCCATCAGCATCTGTTGTTATTAGAATTCTTGATCCTGGCCATTCTAACTGGAGTGAGGTGTCCAAACCTTGACATATAGTGTCATGTATGTGCTGTTAATCACCCGCTTAGTTTATCCAGTCCTATCCTAAGACACCTCAATACAAATGTGTTGTTACCAGACTTAAATAGAGACTTCTCGGAAGAAGAAATAAGAATGGCCTATTGACACATGAAGAAGTGCTCAACATCTATAGCCATAAAAGAAATGCAAATCAAAACTCTGAGATTCCATTTCACTCCAGTTAGAATGGCCATGATCAAGAAATCTAATAACAACAGATGCTGGCAGGGATGTGGCCAGGAAGGATTACTACTACATTGTTAGTAGGGGTGTAAATTCATTCAACCACTATGGAAAGCAGTATGGTAGTTCCTCAAAAGATTAAACATTGAGCTCCCCTATAACTGAGTAATTCCACTACTTGGCATTTACCCAATCATCCAGAAACAAGGGCATACTAAATCCACTAGCATAATGATGTTCATTGCAGCACTATTTACCAGAGCAAAGATATGGAACCAACCCAGATGCCCCTCAGTTGATGATTGGATCAACAAGATGTGGTATTTATACACAATGGAATTATATGCTGCTGTCAGAAAGAATGACATTGCCCCATTTGTAAGGAAATGGAAAGACTTGGAAAAAATCATATTAAGTGAAGTAAGCCAGACTCAAAGGAACATAGGCTCAATGGTTTCCCTCCTTTGTAATAATTAGTACAAACCTTGCACTCTCCTAGCAGAGGATTACAATAGCTCAAATCCTGGATACAAAAGGCCATATGAGATGAGCCTAAATGAAAGGACCTTCAGGATATGGAAACAAGAGCTATACAATGTGTTACTGTCGTTTTTAATGTACTATGTTATTTCTCATATCTTTTGTTGTCCCTTGGTTATTCTCATGTTGTTACAGTATCTTACCTTGTTTTCTGGTATATTGTATATACGTTAATTTGTTTATTTGAAATAGGAAAGGGAAGGGGGAACATGATAAGGGGAGGGGTTGGGGCGAGGGAAATGTGGACAACAACATAAGAAGAGGTATCAATGTATGTGAACTAATGCTTCTTTTATCTGGCAAATATAACTGTAACCTCTCTGTTAATTAGAATAAAATTTTTTTTAAAAACAAGTGTGTTGTTACCAGAACATAACTACTTAAATACCAGAATGGAGTCAATGCTCAGTAATTCGGATACCAACTTGACACTGCCACAACTTCTGAATATGTGGTCATTTTACTTGTTTTAGTTGGACAGAGGGGTAGGGGTGTTCAAAGGTACATGATGAATCTCACATGGTACAAAATAGTTCCATATTAAATGACATTATTGGTCTAAAATAGGAATTTAAAAGAAATACCTAAAAAAACAGGGGTGAAAAGAAAAATCTCATTTGAGTTTCCAAGTGACTTGAAAATTTTTTATCTAAACTAACCCTATTTGAATTTGCATAAGATTCTTCATCTCACATGAGAAAGAATACTATGAATATCACTTTTATTCTGTCCTCATCACACAAGAAATACACAAAGATTATAGCATTTATTTTAAACATTGAAAAATGTAGCAATTATTTTAATGTGCTAAGCATATTATATAAAGGCATCTCAGTGTGAAATATATAAATAATGTGGTACCATTACAGTATGAATGTATATATAAACACCCACCCAGCACTTGAAGTTTGTTTAGTTTCTGTAAAAAAGTCTCTTTATAAGAGATCAAATATAATAAAAATATTTAAGATTATATTTCTAATTTAGAAGATACTTCCGGTTACTATCACTCAAAATCAATCTTCTAATTGATTCTAATACCTTGTTTTGGCTTTATAATGATTTTAGAAATTGCTTCATATGGGAAGAGAAACTATAAAGGAAGAAAACTTGGAATAATTTCCATCTGATTGAAGAAATAAAAAATAGGTTTAAAATAGTGATAGTGATATTGAATTATCTACCATCACAGAAAAAAGAGAGATATTTCATAGATACTAATTTGCCACATAACTGATAAATATTCTCTTTTTAAAGGCTTTTCTGTTTTTGAAAAATGATGCAACCTTAAAAGGAGTATTACTTCCCTACAAATATTCTTCCAAACTTCTCCATAACAAAGAGTATCCTGACCATGATCAAGAAAATTTTTGCTAAAGTCTGTAAACTCTGAAGCGAAGTCCTTGCACAGCATTATTGACTGAAATATAGAAAACAATTTATACCCAGTTCTGGGCTCAAAATTCTATGGGACTTCTCAGGTCTGTTTTCTTTCTTTCTTTTTTTTCCCCTCACAAATTTGCGCACCATCCTTGTGCACGGGCCATGTTAACCTTCTCTGTATCATTCCAGTTTTAGTATATGCGCTGCCAAAGCAAGCACCTAAGGTCTCTTTTCTAGTAATCTTCATAGTGTTTTTCTAAGAACACGCTATTGGCTTCCAATATCTTTTCTTTTTTCTCCTTTTTCATTTTTACAAATCTGTCTTCTTGGGTAACTGCAAAGCACAAGAACTCCTGTGCATGTGCTTTTTCTCTCTCTTTCACACACACACACATACACACACACCACTGAGCCTAATTTATACACAATTCCAAATCAATGGGCTTTGCCTTTCCTTTCTATGTAGTGTTCTAACTCACAGGCACTTTCCTGCCTGCTTCTGCAATTCCTTACAGATGGCAGAGGCTGAGGCTGGAAGTATGATGGCTGGATAAGTGGGGCATTACTTGATCTTCTATCATTTTGATAAGAATTCTATGAGGCAGAGAAAAAGCATATGCCATTATCCTTGTGTTCTTCTTTAAAAAAAATAAGAAAAGAAACTGCAGCACACAAAGAAAGTTAAGTAACTTGCCCAAGGCACCAAACGAATTAGTGTCAGAGAATTCAGGTCTTTAAAATCAGAGCTCTTCTCATCAAATGCAAAACAGCCTTTCTCCTTTTTCTAGTATTTCCCATACATATTTTATCCAAGTGATATTATATATCTAAATTATGCTTTATATGTATGCATTTCTAGACACTTCAACCAAATCATCAAATTATAATTTCCTATTATGTTTTCTTTGAAATGTCAGTGTTTGAAATGATACCATAAATCTTTCAAATATGAAATTAGCAAGAAGAGGAGAGAAAGGATGATTGGAAGCAAAACATAAGAATAACTCCAATGACTTTGGGTAAAGAACCAAAAGATTAAAACAACAACAAAAACAATCCCCTTGTAAGGGAAAAAGTTCTTTATGATAGTTTTACCTCTGTATGCAGTAGGTGGAGCTATGGTACTATTTGTTAGGGTTACAGCCAGGCCATATATCTGAAAAAAAAAAAAAAGTAACAACCCAATTTGCTTTTAGGATATCCATTTTCTTTTTCATTTTCAAATGGTCCTTTCCTGTTTTTAAAACATTTTTTTCCTCCATGCCCTGAGAACCTTTTTGCTACATCCCCTTTTCTCTAGAATGACAGAGGGTTACCATCTTCACAGCATATTCTTATGATGCCCTTTCAAGGACAATTTTGGGAAACACGGCTGTACAAAGCAGCCTGCCTTCCTCTGTGCCATCACAGTCATCACTCCAAAGATTTTCCCATAATCTACCAACTCTATTTTTTTGGACTGAAATAGGACTCTCTTGCATTTGAAAAACTTCCAGAATTACCGCAAACAAATGCCTCAGGTTTTCAATTATTTCCTGCAGAAATCATTGTCCATAGTCTCCTAAAAATACACTATTTGTAGAAATAAAAGGTGAACAAAAATTGTTTGAAAAACATGGAATGAGGATATTTCTAAAAGTAGACTAATTTTGAGTAGTACAAGTATTAATTTTTGAATATTTAGGAGTAAAAAAGTTCCTCTTTAAATAGTAATCAGTGTCTACTATTACTGTAATGGTTAACTTTCTGTTTCTGTGTTGTCGTGATTAAGTCACAGGATGCCCCAAAGACTTGGTTACACATTATCCTAGATATGTCTGTGAATGTTTTTGATAAGATTAATACTTGAATTTGAAGGTTGAGAAAAGGCATTGCCTCCCAAATATGGGTGGACCTAATATAACCTACTACCTGAACAGACAAAAAGATAAAATACAGAAGTTTATTCTCATTGCCTGGCTGTGTTTAAGCTATCAGTCTTCTTCTGCCTTGGGACATGGACCTAGATTAGACTTTACAGTTACTGGCTTTCCTAGTTCTTGGACCCTGGGCTCAGACTCACTATAAGAGCATTGCTCGTGCTCCATCTTGCTTTGTATACATTAGTCTCCAGTTGAGCCAATTCTACAACAAATATCTAATACATACACATACACAAAAAATTCACAATAGGTTATTTTTCTCTGAAGATCCTGGATATAAGTAAAGCAACAAGAATTATTTATCATACTAATCCTTTCTGGGTAACACAAAATTTGGGTTTTCTTGTTAACAAAGTTCATCAGGTCCTAATGTATTTATATACCTAAATCTCACCAGTAAAAATATGTACTGTTTTAATATTTGATAGTATTAAACTATGCTAATAAAGTGGTAAAAGAAAATGAAGACAGCACTTCTCTTTCTACTATCTGGAAAAGCCAGTCTTGTACTTCATATAGCAACCTTATGACTGTCTTTCAAGAAGGAGGTATTGCTCTATAGTCTGAACTGGCCTCCAACTCTCTTGCTTTAGTCATCTGAATTCTGTGAATATAAGTATGTGCTATAACATCAAGTCACATCCCTTCCTTTATTTATTCTTCTTATCAGATAACCATTCAGAGCTTTTACCAAAAGTTGAATGTTTAAGATCCAGAAAGATTACAAACAAGTACAATCTAGGTATATATGACACACACAATGTCAAATCCATGAAATTTGTTAGCAGGAAATACATTTATCTTGGTAAAGTACTTTAAATAGAGAGCTATTTCAGGTTACAGTATATAAACAAATTTACTGACTTGTCTATTTCATCCTAGGCCAGGAAAATAATAAGTATGGTCTGCAAACTGTTTATTACTAATCTTCAAGGATGACAACCCAAATATTACTCAGGTTTATCAGCAAGAACACATTGCATTTTTTCCTAGCAAGAATTTTTCAAAGGAACAGTTCTGCATTATATTGTGGCCCAACTTTCTTATCTCATTGTGATGGCTACTTTTAACGGCATTGTTCTAGAAAATTCTAGGTGCTCTTGTGTTATTTTCGTTACTTATAACGTTTATTTACTTCTTATTTTTATGATCAATACCTGTAATAAGTGGTTTAATCTTCATATAAGCTTTGTAAAATAAAGACTATTATTATTTTCACCATATACATAACAACAGCTAAACTCAAAGTTTGTAAAGACAGTGAGCGTCAGCAGTCTGACTCTAGAGCAGGCACCATTTCAGTACACTTTCTTAAAGTTGAATCTTCAAGGCAGTCTGATGAAGGGGCTGTTATTGTATCCATCTCAACAGTTGAGTGATGATGCTTTAAATTTCTTCCAAAGAGACCGAGGAGGTATCTAATTTATCCCATCTATTACCTCTGGCAACTTCTAATGATGCCCTGAAGTTCACAGACATTGGGGATAAATGAAAAAATATGATAAAATATGGTCTCTGTTTTCATGAAGTTGGGATCTTCATTGAAGAAACTACTAATCAAACAAAGTACCAGGGAGAAGGGCTTGGGAGAGTAAAGTACAGGTCACCAAAATCTTTTAAAACATACCCTAAACCCTCTAAGCCACAAAAGTAGTTAGGTTTAGTCATTATAGCATTGCAAGTGCCCATATATCATAGTCTATTATTTGTACAGTAATGAAAGGAAGAAGGACAAATTTTAAAAAAACCTCAAAAGTCAATATTGATGTCCAGATAGATGTCTTGTGGGGTCTAATTTTGCCTTGGAGAGAAGAAATGGAGGTCTAACAATGACTTATATAAGCAAAATTCCATAGAAGGGAATGACAGAATAGTATGTACATTTAGCTCTTCAATCTAGGGACTGGTCGCTTTGGAATACTAATAACATTCACTTGAACAGTCTTCAAAGGGTTGGCATCTTTATTACTTGAATAAAGTATGCAAAGCACTAGCCCAAATTTGAAGGTTATTGTAAGGAAACTCACTAGCTGAAGAGTCTTCATAGGTGGGGAGAACTACAGTGGCATCAGTGATATAAAAGTGAAACACTGCAAGGCTTTAAGGATTAGGAAGTATTATAAACATGACTCTCAGTTAGTTGACTCTCAGTTATCTGAAGGTATTCATTTTGTGAATTATAGCAACCTAGTTGCTTCTCTCATGCACACAAGATCTCTCTCTCTCTCTCTCTCTCTCTCACCCTCCCCCACCAACATGACATGTAATGGATGCCCTACAGTGCAAGGATGCACTACAGTTTTGATGAGACTGAATGGGAGTCTTTATTAAGCAGAAAACAAAGAAACAAACTTTAGTTTTCAATGATGTATGCAAACTAATCTATTAGATTCAGCAACTAAGAACATTTGGCAAATTAAATGTAACTTCATCTATTAGATTCAGCAACTAAGTATATATGACAAATTAAATGCATTTCAGAATAGGAAGTCATTGGCTACTTCTATAGTTGGATCATATTTATAGTAATATCATTTATCTTTCAGAGCAATAGTCAGATATATGCCAAGCAAGATCTTTGATGGTATTGCCATCAAAGATCCAATTTGGGGAATATCAGACACAGTGCTGGTGCTGGTAGTGGTTATAAATCTCCCCAGAAACATGAAATCTCAATTTACTGGAGCAAAAATCTGAAGACACCTGTTATCTATTTTGTAGAAATGACATGAAAATGGAACTGGATTACTTACATAAATGATGAACAATGTCTGATGATAGTAAAGAATTAGTCAATCCTTATCTTACTACTGTACAGCATTCCAGGAGAGGTTGAAAACTAACCTGCAGGAGGAATGCCAAGGAGACTAATAAAATAGAACATGGTATCTACAACAGGAGGGAGGTTTTCTAATTTCACTTTCATTTCTCCCAATTACTAAGGGCTCTTTTCAAAACTGCTTTTACTTAAACTAAATACAGAAGCAGCTCACTGAGCAGGCACACGGAATTAACTGACATTCTCCTTTTGTTAAATACACCTACTTCTTCTGCCCCTGGCTATTCCCACCTAACAAAGGTCCTGAGAGAGCTGCTTTTACAGGACTCCAACTCTCAATACTTGCAATAAATACAAGCCTAGGAATGTGATGGTGACCCAGCTTCAAGACAAGAAGCTCAAGTTGTAAGGAAAAATATGATAAATTTGAGACCAGAGATCTTTGTTTTGTTCACTGACATAACTTTTTCCCTTTTGTGTCAGTACTAAGGCTTGAACTCTGGGCTTGGGCACTGTCCCTGAGATTTTGTGCTCAAGGCTAGCATTCTACCACTCTGAGCCTCAGCTCCATTTCTGGCTTTTTGGTAGTTAGAGATAAGAGTCACACAGCCATTCCTTCCCAGACTGGTTTTGCATTACAAACCTAAAATCTCAGCCTCCTGAGTGGCTAGAATACAGGCATGAGCCACCAGTGCCTGTCAAGCTGACATATCTTAATAACCTGGATCAGCCTCTGGTGCATAACAGATGCACTAAATATGTACTAAACAAGTAAAACCGTGTATGTGTAGCATCCAGCAATCAGAATCAGAAACAGGAAGATAGCTTTTCCAATGTCAACCTTACATATTTCCTGGAAGCATAAAAAGATAAATTAGAGCAACAATTAACTAAGATGTTTTATAAGCTCTTTATAAAAACAAAAAGCATTTTGATCATATAAAATTTATCAAAATGGAATGGAAATGGAAACAAAAAATATTTATCAAAATGAAATGGAAATGGAAACAAAAGGGGTTTTCCAGGAAATGGAAACAAGAGGCTCTTTTCTTTGTTCTTTGTTTTCTTTTCTGTTCTTGTTTGTTCATTTATCTGTCTTTGAGAGGGTGTGAGGGGCAGCACAGAAATGGAGAGACAAACTGTGAACAAATGCAGCAGTGGGAGTTAAAAGACACTATGCTGAAACTGAACTATACAACTTGCGGGTGGGGGTAGGAGGGAAAACTGGGAGAGAACAAGGAAAGGGGTGATCTTGCCCCAGAAGAAATGTACTCATTACCTCACTTATGTAACTGTAACCCCTCTGCACATCACCTTTGTAATCATATTTTCTTTTAAATAGCATCAAAGCCAGACATAATATCATGTGTATAATCCTAGGAATTGGGAAGCTGAGGCCAGAAGATCACAAGTTCATTTCCAGCTTTGGCTACATTACAGAAAGGCACTGTTTTTAAAAATGTATATACAAAGCCAGACTCAAAGGAACATAGGCTCAATGGTTTCCCTCATTTGTCATAATTAGTATAAGCCTTGGACTCTCCTACCAGAGGTTTACAATATGGCAAATACTAGATACCTAAGGCCATACAAGATGAGGCTAAATGAAAGGACCTCCAGGATATAGAAACAAGAGCCATATAATGCATGACTGTTGTTCTTAATGTACTATGTTATTTTTCACCTCTTTTGTTGTCCCTTGATTATCTCATAGTGTTACAATATCTTACCTTGCTATCTGGTATATTGTATATATTTTAATTTGTTTATTTGAAATAGGATAGGGAAGGGGGGACAACCAAGATGAGGGGAGGGGTTGGGGGGAAGGAAATTGGGACAAAAACATGAGAAGGGGTATCAATGTTTGTGAAGTAATGCACCGTCTATCTGGTGAATATAATGTAACCCTTGTATTAATTACAATAAAAAGAATATTAAAAATAAAAATGTATACACACATATATATACAGATACGTAATATATACGCATATATGTAAAGTGTCATACTATTTAATAATTACCAATAGTAGTTACTGTAAGCTGATAATGTTCCTTGCCTTTAGAAATAGTGAAGAAGTACCTAGCTTTACCTAGACTAAATGCTAAAGCTCTGTATTCTAAATTTTCTTCTAAGATTTGGGCAAGAAGTTATATACATTTGAAATTGTTTTCCTTAAAACTCTTTTAACATTGGAAGATACCACCTTAAAACATACAATTTTTTTATTGTCTTAATCTACTTAAAGGTAAAAATGAAAAATTTTTGATGCGTTGTATTCTTTATACTTTTTTTAATTTAAATTTTATTGTTGGGATGATATACAGAGAGGCATTACAGTTACATTCATCAGGTAATGGGTACATTACTTCTTGTTACCCCTTCGCATGTTTTTCTTCCGCTTTCCCTCCCCCTACCTCCTATCTATGTAATTGTTGTACTTAATGAACTATGTGAAGCTATTTCTTTCCTCTTCTTTTCCCGTTAAGGTTTATCTCATGTTGCTACTGTATCTGACTTTGGTACCTAGTATTTGTATATGCGTTTATGTATTTGAAAATGAGAAGGTAAGGGAAAAAAGAATTTTTTTAAAAAAAATTAGAAGATTTGGCCAATACTGGGCCCTACTTTCCTATTGGGCACCAGTCAGCTGACACTAAATAGAGTGTGCTAACGCTTTAACTATAACAAAAGCTCTCCAGTCTGCATAATTCCCTTAGTCTGACCTATGCTCATATTTACTTCTTTCTTAGTGCCAAAGTCCCTTTGACAGAACCTTGTATCTAAGTCACAGTTCCAGGCTTTCTTAGAGAAATTATCTTATAATGAGGTTCTTAAGTACTGTACCAGTTTCCTTTTGATAGGGTGATAGATTGAACCAGTTCTTCAGCCTATATTCTACTTGTATCTTTACTCAGTAACTCTGTAATGACCTCCCATTTCAGATGTATTTCCTATCACATGAATTAACATATGAGGAGACAAAACATCCATGAAGAACCAAGCCCAGCCATATCCACAGTTCAAGCATATTTACTCAGCCACACTGGTCAAAATCAGCCACCCAATTTGCCCCATAGACAGAAGAGAAAAAAGATATAATGCTTTTAAACTACTAAATTTTGGAAGAATTTGTTTTGTGGAAAACACTAGCAGATACAAAGTCACCTTACACAACGTTGTGTTTTGCACAAACGTTGAAGACTAACATACTCAAAGTGGGTCTTGGATGAATAATGCCGTCATACATTTTTTGTGTGAGTAAAGCTTTCTATCTCTTTTTAAAATATATTTTAGATAATCTAAACTGATATAAAATAACAGTGATTATACATTGTTTAATCCCCTCATTGTATTTCTAGATAGACAATAGCTGTCATAGAATTATCATTAGCTCTAATTGTCATGAAAGTTTCAGTACATTAGTGTAATTAAATGTTTTCACCATCTGATTCTTAATCTTCTTTGGTGGTCAATAGAGACTACATTGTTTGTGAACTAATCAAATTTAAGTATTGATTACTCTCCTTTTGAGATTTAGTGAGGTTTAAAAGACAACGTGAGTAGTAAATCCTCATTTGTTACAACCCCCTTGATATACAGAATTAGATGAAAACAAATTTAGTATTCCATGATAAAAACATTATTTCTTTAGGAAACTGAATCTATTTCCTTCTAAATATATAAAAGTACTTTTTGTTAATTTGTGGATATAGGAGAAAGGAAGTAATTCATTAACTAGAGTTGTTCACCAACAAATAGTGCTTTTAGAATTTCCATATTTCTATGTGTTTTGCTGTATATGTGCTACTTTGTGTGTATTTATATATTATGTATCTTCTGGTAGATATATATTACATATGTATACACGTGGATAGATGTACAAACAGATGAACAGATATGAAAGAGGGTGGAGTATAGTATATTAGTTGTAAAAGACTGTTGTTCTCAGAATGCTGTTCTCAATACTAAAAGCTATAAAATCACAATTTAAACAAAAAAAAACCTCATCAAGGAACAAGACATACACAAATGAAACCCATTAAGAAAAAGGAGAGACCAAGAGCTGTTCTTGTTTTTAGCAGGGCAGGAGAAAGAAGATACCAGGCATGGATGGTATAAGAAGAGACTAGTCTAACTTCTTGCATATGCACTGAAGAAGTGGCACCTGTAGCTAAGAAGCCTGCACTATAAGGCAAGTCTGAACCTGCTAGTTAATTTCTTGACGTGGGTCTTCTAGTATTGGGAATTAATCATTTAGAACAGGAGGCCAGATAGGTTATCTGAGGCACTCTAGAATTTCAACTATCCGAGGCTAAAAGGCCAAGAAAGAGGAAAAAGACCTCTCCACAAAAAGTTCCTGCCTTTGTAGAACATAGGGTATCCTTCCTTAGTGGTCTTAAGTTAGAAGAAGAGGAAGAACAAACTACTAGAAGCTCAGAGCTCTAGGAGCAGGACAGAGAATGCAGAGAACTGCATGGTTGACCTATATAGTAAAGCAAGAAGCCCAGCGTGGACAGCCGGCTATACATTTGGAAATCTGCTAAATTTTACTTATAGTTGTAGTTCAAGGCCGGCTAAACGGAACAACTTAATCTTGCTCTAAAAAAATTGAGGTCAGTAAGGAACGGCATCAAACTAAAGCTACAATAAAGCTTAGACCGGTCAAGCCATAGAGTAAAATAAATCAAGCCTCTTTGTCCACTGTAATCTAAAAATAGAAGTAAAACACATAGAAGCAGGCCAAGTAGTATCAAGGGTTAATAAAAGGAGCTACAGAGGTGATTCAGGTGGAATTATTAGGTAATTGATGATTATCATTTAATCAGCATCAGCCTTTTCTTCATAGGAATACACTTTATAAACAGATAAGTAATTCTAATCAATGAGAGGCACAGATTATAAATTTGTATCTTCTTGTTAGAATAATTTATCAAAAAATAGTATTTACCCTTTTCCAAACACTAACTTAGATATCAGAGATGACAAAGTACAGTTCATCTCTTCATGGAAGTCCCAGCCACTTTGGGGGTATTTGCACGGCACCCCCCCAGCAACAGTCATCAGCACTCAGTGGATTGAGCTAGGAATCATTTTAATAGCAGCAGAGCAACCACTCTCCACCTTCAGGCTGATATAGAGTTTCAGTGGGGCTGAGCTTTTAAAGGTAAACACCACATGCAGGTGATCATAATTACGCATGGGTGAGCATCACTGTATGACGTCACCTTGATGCCCACAGTCAATGAAATCACACGCAGCTGGTCATAACCATTCACAGGTGGTAGAACAGGTTAAGCATTTTTACAAAACCAAAATCAGAATTTGGCTCAGAAGCATAAAAAAATGCTTTGAAAGAAAAGGAGTTGAAGTAGTTATTAATTCAATGTGGAAGAGTCTGCTTCTGAGGGAAAGACATTTTAACTTAGTTTTGAAGACTCAGATTTCACAGATGGAACTGAGAGAATCAGCACAGAGTAATCATGTGATTGAAAGTATAAGGTGGTGTCAGCACTGGCAGTTCAGTGGTCTTAGCATGGGGCTGAGGGATTTTTTTTTTTTTTGGCCAGTCCTGGGGCTAGAACTCAGGGCCTGAGCCCTGTTCTTGGACTTTCTCAAGGCTAGAACTCTACCACTTGAGTCACAGCACCACTTCCGAATTTTTCTATGTATGTGGTACTGAGATATCGAACCCAGGTCTCCGTGCATGCTAGGCAGGCATTCTACAACTAGGCCAAACTGCTGGCCACTGAGGGAATATGTTGAGGGAAATAATTGAAGGGGCTATAGATATGTTTGTTGGACAGATGAAGCCAGAAAGGAAGATTATTTTGAACATCAAAGACCATAAAAAGCTTTCAAACAGAGAAATAAAACCAGGCTTATATTTTTGGAAAATATTTCTAGAATTTAACATTGCACATAATTGTGTATAAACTGGCCTCTTGTAGAATATAAACATTGAATGGTAAGATGATAGGAACTTATAGAGGAAAACAAATTCTTAAAAATCAAAAAGAGAAATAAGATTTTTTTGTTGTTGTTGTGGGTCATGGGGCTTGAACTTGTGGCCTGGGCACTGTCCCTAAATTCATCAGCTCAAGGCTGCCAGCCTACCCCTTGAGCCACAGCCCCACTTCCTGTTTTCTAGTGATTAATTGGAGTTAATAGTCTCATGTTCTTCAGTGCCCAGGCTAGCTTTGAACTGCAATCCTCAGATCTCAGCCTCCTGAGTAGCCAGGATTACAGGCGTGAGGCACCATGCCCAGTGAGAAATAAGATTTAAGAAAGAAGAATTAAAAAAAAATCCCTGAACCTTTTCCATGGTTACAATTTTCATAACTATAGTTGTTCATTAATACTATTGTTATGTTTGTAAATAATGAGGTATACTAAGAAAGCAAGTTTGTTTCAATTTATTCCTACATCAGACACAAGTAAAAGTTTTCTTTTTTACATAATTCCAAAGTAGAAAATGTTTTAAAATAATGTATGATTTCAGGAAAACACAAATACAGGAATGTATTTGTTAGGCTACAGGTACTACAAACAAATAGTGGCTTAAAGAAGAATGAGATTTCCTTCTCCATGTCTAGGGGTAGACAGTTCAGAGCCGGGTTAGTGGCTTTTGTTTTTATTATTACCATCAGGGTCCCAGCTTTGGTCTCCATGGTTCTAATATGCCTTCCCTTGTAGATTTATGCTGCAATTCTATGCATTACTACATTATGAAAAAAAAAAAAAAGAGGAAAGACCAAAGCACCATAGACCACTGGACTACAGATAAGTAGTCTAGTCTTTCCCATTTGCAAAGCTTTCCATGGAATCCGGCCCAGAAAATTCCACTTGTATTGCAGTGGCCAGAAGTAGGTTATATCAGGATTTCTAGCTATGAGGGAATGTATTTTGCTGAGCCCATTATTTTCATAATCAAAATTTTATTTTAGGGGAAGAGAAGGAAAATGGATATCCACAAATAATGAGCAGTGTATGCTATGGAGAGTAGCCTAAAATTCTGTCCACCTTTTCTGTGGGAGCTGCTAAAAGACACATGCTGCTGAACAGTGCATGCCTTTAAAGGGAAAAAAACAATTTTGGGGGGGGGAGTCAGCTCACTTATGCTAATAACACAGGCTTAGACCCATGTCTTCTACTTGAAAGGAGATCACCAGTGTATTGTAATTTGAAGAATAAGTTTAAAATGCAGATAGTAATACTGAAAGTTTACCTACCCATATAAAAGGCTCTTAAAATTCACTCCAAATGGATGGCACTTGATAACATATATCAACTGTCAGTGAGAGTCTGAACACTTGTTATAACTCTACATAGCAGAAGTACTAACACCTGGCCCTATTCGCTATCCTAGATGCTTACCAGGAGTGGTACAAAAAGCCAGCTGCTATTTTCCTTCCTGACTGAATATTTTCCAAATATTAAGCTATTTTTTTGTTATTGCAAAGAGGAAACAAAATTCACAGAAGCAGCATTTAACAATTGGCTACTATATTTATGGCAGATGGCTATGTTTACTATTAGTAACAGTCTTCCTACTGTTTAGGTATAAAAACCAAAAAATCTACATAAATTATATGTTCAGTTGCTTTGTTTATAATTTAACGTAAGGTAATGAGAATTAATTTTATCAAATTATTTTAAATATTTGCCAGCAGGATAAATTCAGTGATGTACAGAAGGATCATACTAAATTTACTGTTTTCTACTTCTTGCCACTAAACAATGTATCAGCTTGCTTTTCTACTGAAATGGAATAAAACAGATAGGAGAGCTAATTTAAACAGTTGTTTGAACATTCAATATTTATAACACAAATCTTGCATGACTGACTGAAAGCAATGAGTTAGATGGTTTAGCTCAGCTGCTGCCTGAAGTGATGGATGGCCTCGAAGAATTTCTTGTTCACTGACCAGATCAATCACATAACAGAATGTAAAAAAAAAAAATCAGTCCTAAATTAGATTCTCAACATTTTCATCAGCATGTAAAACTGCTATAGGAAGAATTGTATCATAAAATATAATGTGAAACTACTTGGAAATAATAAAAATCAACCAAGATGATGTAGAATGCAAATAAAAGAGACAAGGTGAGTGAATGCTAATCTACTTTTTAACTGAATATTAACTGAAACTTTATGACATCTATAATACAAAAAGTGATATCAATTCAAGTGATATCAGGATGGAGTTCAGACTCAAGGGAGGTAGAAGTTTGCATATCATTGCAAGGCTTGTAAGATATTTAATAGTATTTAAAGTTAAATTTTATTTAATTAAAAGGTAGTATTGTGACAATTATTATATATTACTTCTTTTAATTATTTTAATGGTGAACCTTAAAAATACTGGTGAGTGAACAGTAACCTGTCTAAAGTTACAGGAATGGATTACTAGTGGTTAACACCAAATATCTGCATTAGTAGTAGCAGGCAGCAGTGCTACATAGGAAACTCCTCCTTAGTGCTATTTGAGGACAGATTTGACTGATTTATTTGTAAGACTCCACTGTGAGCACTATCTCTTCACTGAGTAATGCCATGTTCGAAGCTTGACGCCAACCATGGCAATAGTACTTCCTGGAAACTGGCAAATGCTACATTTTGGGGTTCCTTAGTGTCTATTCCTACTGAGAGCCAACATTTACCACCACACAGTAGTGTATGCTTATTTCTAGTCTTCAAAGACTAGAGAAACGAAGAGTATAAGGCTGAAATCTCTGATGAATGGGAGCAAAAGATGGCAGACTCAGTCTGGAAACCCTTGGCTATCCCAAAGTATCTGGAGTTAGTAGCCAGGATGGCAGAAATGGCACTGACCACATGTATAGCCCTCAAGTACTCATCTTCTCTTCTCCAGCAATTTTATCCCTGTGAAGAGGAGACAAGTGGAGAACAAAAAAAGAAAAAAGAAAAAATCTAGACACAGAGGCAAAAGGCAAAAATAATTTCAAGCTTAAAGTTAAAAATACCTCTCACTCATATTCACCAATTATTGACATTTTGCCACAGTTGCTTTTGCTCTATGTGTATGTGTGTTGTGCGTGCCACTGTGCTCGTTGCTCTTACATCTTCCCTCTCAAAACTATTTGGAGAGTTAAGTTTCAGACTTCATCTCCTTTAATAAGGACAAAGACATTCACTTAAAACCAATGGACAATAATATAGTGCTATTTAATATGGTGTCAACATACTGTCCTTCATAGCAATTATGTTCTTTGTTCTAGGAATATACACTATATGTCTGTGTTTACATGTACACATGTACACATGTATACATTATATATATATATATGTCTCCATTTAGTCTCAATTAATTTGGAGTGGCTCCTCAGTCTATGTGTTTTGCATTTTTAGAAAGTAAAGGTCAGGGTATTTTTTTGTTGTTGCAATGTCCCTTAATTGAATTTTGTCTGGTGCTTCCTTATGATTAGATTTATGTGTACATCTTTGAAGAAGCAATATACAAGTGATGTGTCCTCAGAATAGTTTCTCAGAGACAGCTGGTTTTAAGTAATGCCAACTTTGATCACTTGCTTAAAGTAGTCTATCTAGTTTCCTTATGGTAAAGTTTCATTTTACTTTAAAATTAGTAGGTCATTTGTGGCGATATCATTTGAGGATATGTAAAATATCTGTTCCTTATTAACTTTGTATACACTTGTTTAACATAATGGCATTTGCTTGAACTATTTATTACTATAATGATTTCAAAATATTTTCTAGTGACACATGTAAGAACAAAACATTTGTAAGTCGTCTACCTACCTTATTTAGCTATGTTTTCCTCTTCTTAAAATTATCTAAATTTTGTCTGAGTCACTTTCCCTTTGCCATGTGTGTCTAATAAATTGATTATAAAATAGATCCTGGAATGGTCTTTAGTGAACAGTTCAATTAGTATATTTCCATTTATTTAGGCACATTTATTCTTTTAGGCCCAATGGGACTGATCAGTTTGGGTGAATTTTAGGACTTTGAATTTGGGATGCTGAACTTGGAGGCCCCTATTAGCAAGTGGTAGTCATCCTGTGATTGAGAGAATAAAGCCAATGCCAGTTACCAAAAGGTGAGAAATACAAAAGATTTTGAACCATTGATTAGTCCCTAAATCAAGTCAATTAATTCCAAAGTTCTATGACTTCCAGTTATGTGAGCTAATACATTTTATTGAGTTACCTTCAGTGTGATTTCCTTTTAATTTTTGGCATAGAGTCCTGCTGCTCCTAGTAACAAGTAGATACTATGCTTTTTGTACCTGCCATTTTAAAAAAAATAGAATAACATTTTGTTAACATCTAATAAAAAGAAACAGGTACAGAGTTTTTTTTGTTTGTTGGTTTGTTGGTTTCTCTGCCATTGTGGCTAGGCACTGCAGTATTACATTGAAGTGTATGAATGTGCAGTGTAGCGCAGTATATATAGCAAGGCCAGGTTCACTTTTCTAAGCCAATAGGAGTAAATGTAAACACAATGAGGCCATTAAATACAGGTGTGTTGAGGTGTTAGCTGAAGCTCAGGGCAGTGAGGTAGTTGGGAGTGGTAGTTAGCAATGAAACCTGAGCTTTTTTTTTTCTTTCCTCTGAGCTTCTGAACCATCTGTATACTAATGAATAACACAATCACATTCTCTGGTTAAGTTTTGTGTTTTTTGGTTTTGCCTGATGGACCTGAAAATGAAGGAGAAATGTATGTTTTTAAATACCATTGTCAGGAATGAGATGGCCATGTTAGGCATATTTGGGGGCTCTCTGTTCAGTTCATTGATCTCTGTTTCTCTTTATACCATAGCATATTTTGATGACTATGACTCTGTAGTATATCTTGGTATCGGGTACCATAATAGCCACAGAGTGGTTCTTGTTCAGGATTTGCATGTTGAGTTTTGTATCCTGCTACTTAACTGGATTTGTTTATTAGTTCTAATATATTTCTAAGTTGAAATTTTTGGGTTTTCTTTTAATTTATGCAAATGATATTAGTATCGTTAATAGTTCAAGTGATAATCGTTATAATATAATAGCTGCATTGTGATAATTTCATAGATGTGTACAGTGTACTTTGAACAAGGTCATTCCTTCTCTACATTTTCTTCTCTCCCTATTTATCCAGCAGAATTTGGTGGTATCATTATGCTATTTTTATCCATATAATTGTCATGTATATTACATAACTACAAAACTATATATAGTAATATACAGTATATACAATGTGTGTGTGTGTATCCAAGATCCTTTTTATTGCTTAATCTTTGATTTTTCCCTTTTCCTATCTTTTCCTTTTTTCCCTCTAAGCCCCCTCTCAAAATTGCTCTTTTATATTCATGTCTCATTAGAGGCAAAAACAGCAGCATGTTGGGTCTATATTCTACAAATGAGCAAAAATGTGATATCTGTCTTTTAAAGCCTGGTTTATCTTGCTCAATATCATTATCTCTCTTTGGCTGAAAATCACATCATTTCATTCTAGTTTTAATTAAAGTAGTCTTTGGGGAGTTCTATTGTAATGTAATAAAGTTATTATCTACAAACCAAGTGCGGTTTGTTCCAGCATTGAAAATCTTTTCTTGAATACATACTCATACCATATATGACCATTCTGAGAAAATTCAGGAAAATTTCTCTGCTTCTCATATACATTGTCTTGCATTCCCTTATTCTTTGATAGTTATCTTGCCATAGAAGTGAAGCTATGAGAAATGTATCAATGTATGTGAATTAATGCACCTTCTATCTGGCAAATATCATGTAACCCTTCTATTAATTACAATAAAATATATATATAAAAAGAAATGTCTATACACATGGCCTGACAAGTAAAAAATAACTCAGGGCCCAGTCATTAGTTTTTCAGAGACAAAGTGTGGAGAAAGGAAAGATGAATACTTAAAAACCTAATTCTCTTTATTTGCTTTCTTACTATTTTCATCATCTTTTTCTAATAAAGCAACAAAACTTATATCAACATATTTTAATATCATATAGTACAATATAAAGGTATTATTAAGAAGTCATCCTGCATACTATACCTCTCAGAGCTGTGGGGATCACAGTAATGAATATCATATAGTTTCTAACCTCAAAACAATCCTACAAGCAACCATGAAACACTTAGAGAAGCGGAGGCTATTACTAGAGGAAGTATTCATGAAGGACAAGCATTTAAGGTTATAAACAGTGGAGAGATGGTATTGGGTTGGACAAAATAATTTAGTCAATAGCATGGAAAGAGGTGTTCCTCTCTAAGGTGGCCAGGAGGAGGGCTAGTAGTATTAGTTATGGAGAGAGAAGTGCTTGAGATGAAATCTAGAAAGTCTAGGGTGTGAGCTATCTGGATAAAGCAGCTTGGGTTACAGCAAATCTTGACAGACCCATGTTGCCAAACATCAAAATTTATAATTAAAATTCAGATGGCAATAATTTAAAAAGAATACATGTTAGAATACCTTGAAATTTAAACATGACTAAAATTTGAAATGTCAATTTAACCAGCTATTAGCTAATTGTAAACAGAAGATTTTAAATCACATCAGTAGGTCTTAACCTTTTTATAGAGCAATGGCATCTGGTAACATTTAAATATGTTCAACCCCAAATGTACATAAGTTGGTATTCTATTACATCTTCATATAACAGAAGTGTATAGGCCCAAACAGATAAAGCAATGGGTAAATTTTACAACTTTCTATCTAGCTCTAAGTCTCATTTCTATGAGTAAAAAATCTAAATACCAGTATTATAATCTTAATCAATTTTGAACCACCAGTATCATACTCGTTCTTCCTCCCAAAAGTATAATACAGCAAAAATTTAAACTGACTTAAGACCATCACAATGCAAACAAATGAAACAAGGAAACTAGCACTTACTGATGTGTGTCAGATGTTAGACCAAGTCTCTGAAATAATATAATTCAATTACCTCTGCTGCTATTTATTGTTACATTTGGGCAAATGGCTGTTAGAAATTCAAAGGACAATGATGGAGTCATTGAAATGGTGATGCCTAGCCCTTGAAAATCTTATGGTCTAGTTGGAGATAAAGGGTTGGTGGTGGAGATAACTAGACCACTGTGTACTAAATGGCACAAACATATATTTACTACATGTATTTCAATTTCTATGGATTCAAATAAAGATTCTAAAATATTTTTAATCTCTACATTAAAGAACTCTACAAATTTAGTAACCAAAAATCAGCAAAAATCAGGAACCTTAGGAATACTATTTTTCCTTGTATAGGATTTCTTCTTGTACTTATTATTGGCCAATTTGATCAAAGCCAAATGATTCCTCTGATGTACTATAAATGCTAATAAAGGTTCCAAAATATTATAACTGTTTAAGAACGCTCCATTAATTAATATTTTCTAAAATACCATCTACTTTATAAATTAATCTCATGGATCCCATAACAAACATACTCTATTTCACACATTTCACATTCTTAATTTTGAATAATTAAAATAATTACCATAATAAAAAATTGAAAACACACAGTGAAAAGGACTAAGAACCAAACCAGAGAAAGCAAAGGACTAAGAACCAAACCAGAGCAGGTATTTCCCTGGAACAAAAATAATATAATAAAAGCAAGCTACCTATGATGATAATGAAGTGACATGGAAGACAGGGTTTGGAAGACCTGTGACTTGCTATGAGTCCTGTTAACTCATCCCTGTTAAAGAAGAGAAAAGACAGTAAAAAGTAGCAAAGGACTGTTCATGATGTTCTAAGTAACTGAATGTCCACCAGCTTTTTGTCAGATACTATTAACAGATGAAGCATCCTCTCTGTGGTTCTATACTTGGTTTTGTCACCTGTCACTCCCTTCATACTAATATTCTGACACTAGGAGTTCCTGCAGTTGTTAAAAAGATCACTGACATGTATACTCAGGCAATACAAGTCAACTCTCTCATTTTGATTTATGCTAATCCACTCTTTACTGACAGAAAACCTGAGTCTATAGATACACAAACTCCTGAGAAAAAGCTGCTTTTCTATTTCTTCTGAGAATTTCATATACATGCCCAACTTGTCTTGAAATCTTTCAGACAAGCAATTTATAAAAATTAAATGGCATTGTACTCTTATACCTACAGAGATGTAAAAACTGTAATTCAACATTCACTGAATATTTTAATACATGGTAAGTAGGTATTGCCAGGTGCCAGTACCTTGTACCTATAATCCTAGCTATTTAACAAGCTGAGAACTGAGGATCACGGTTTGAAGCCAGCCCAAGCAGACAAATCTGAGAGACTTTTATCTCCAGTTAATCACCAAAAACGGAGACATGGAGAGGGTGGCTCACGTGGTAGATTTCCAGCCTTCCAGCACAAAAGCTCAGGGCCAGTGCCCATACCCTGAGTTCAAACCTCAGGGATCAACCTCCTTAACCCACCCACACGCACACAAATTGCCATCACTGTCTTGTACACAAAACTGTGACATGTGTTCTTCAATTTTTCCAGAACCATTATATGAGTAAATGGCAAAACTAGTGACTCCCAAGCCTGAAATAACTATTTACTGCACAATGGTTAAACAAATGCATGGTCTTTTATTATGATTTTTACATAGTAAGAACACTATAAAATACTTGTATGTGTGTAATTTTTCTTTGATATATTACTTTAGCTTTCAGCATGTATCTAGGTTATCTAAAAAAACATACTGTAAAAGAAAATTTAGAAAAGCAAACTAAACCAAATTAAGATTTAAAAAAATGACTTTTTAAAGACTTATGTTTAACAAATACTGCATTTGGCATCTGATTTATATACCTGCCACATGTGTTATCTAAGCTGTCTACATAAAGCCTATTTTAAGACATGCAAATTTAATATATTGGAATGTCAGTATGCAAAGTATATTAAAGTGCGCTCTCTACTAATGCATGTAACAAAGTATACTGATTATGCAAGTACATTTAATTGGATATCATTAAAATAATGAGATTTAAATACTGATGATTTAAAAAAGAAAAAAATAGAAGGTAGAATTCAACATGAGATGCTTTCAAAATGTTAATGAAACTTGCAATGTCATTGCTCTTTTAGTATCCAATACTTCTAGTTTAAAAAGAGCTACTACTGGCCATTTTACTCAGTTTTAAGCATAGTTTAGAGATACACTCACTTGACAATATAAAAAATTCCACTGGGGAAAAAAGATTTCATTGAATAATACTATAATAATAATTTGTATTTGGACAGCACCTCTTTCACAAATAACTTCATAGCTAGATAGAAACCATTATTTTCTTTAAAAAATGCCATCAAAATGACCAGGATTTTCTCTGAAAGGATAACAATTTCAAGAACCTACACAAATGTCATTCTGACCTAAAATTATCAAATTTAGATATTCTCTCCTCTCTGGTACCTTTAACAAGGCTGAAGAAGATGAACTACTTAAGAAAAGCTAAAAGGAACTTGATAGGATTGATGGTGAGGCAGAAGCAAATTCAACAAAGGGCCTGAAACTTCTACTAAATTTATTTTCTGGCTCCTTTGTCTAGCTAACTGGTGGCAGTATGGAAGAGGTGATCTAATAGTAACTTCAACTAACTTACCTTCAAGCTAAGTATTTGTTTGGTGGAGTGTTCTAATTTCCTAAAATACAGAGATGGAAAAATGAAGTTTTAAGGTTTAAATGGTCCTAAACTTTCTAGAATTTCTTTGGGAAAAAAAGTGAACATTGTCTTCCATCTATTTGACAATTAATAAGAGATCACATTACCGTTTACTGTTGAAGAACTCAATATGGGTAGCAAACAGGGCAAAACTCCTACTCCGGGGCTGGGAGTTTGGCCTAGTGGTTAAAGTGCTTGCTTTGCATGCACAAACACCGGGGTTCGATTCCTTGGTACCACATACATAGAAAAAAGCCGGAAGTGGTGCTGAGGCTCAAGTGGTAGAGCTCTAGCCTTGAGAAAGGCCAAGGACAGTGCTCAGGCCCTGAGCCAAAGCCCAGGACTGGCAAAAAAAAAAAAAAAAAAAAAACAACAACAACAAAAAAAAAACACATTTGGGGCCGGGAGTTTGGCCTAGTGGTTAAAGTGCTTGCCTAGCATGCACGAAGACCCGGGTTCGATTCCTTGGTACCACATACATAGACAAAAGCCGGAAATGGTGCTGAGGCTCAAGTGGTAGAGTGCTAGCCTTGAGAAAGTCCAAGGACAGGGCTCAGGCCCTGAGCTCAAGCCCAGGACTGGCAAAAAAAAAAAAAACCCAAAAAACAAAAAAAAACTCCCACTCCGGAATGAGTATCATAAATCCTAGATTGAATTCCAGGTTGAAATTGTTAAATTCCATGCACATAATTTAAATTCAGACTACTGAAATGCAGAGCTCACAAAGGATTTATTAAAATTTGTCAGGATTAGGTGTACTTTTAGAGCTACTTTTGAAAGAATTTTGTTTGCTTCATACCTTTTATCAGCTTCCAAATACAAGCAGTGCTCTAAACAGCTAAAGACTCAACATGTGAGGCCTTGCACCAATAATATTCTCTAGGACCCATGGGCTAAGAATCCCTGCCCTCTCCAAACAGCACATCATGTCTACCCACACAGGCTTTCATCATTTTTTCAACCTACATATTGGAAAAAGCACAGCTGAGCTGAATGAAAGTGAGAAAAATAATGTCACTTCACCAGAGAGGTAACAGTACAAACTGGTTCTCAGAATTCATTGAGATAACGACAAAATCAGGATAGAGAAAGGAACTAATGCAGCTCAACCACACTTGGTAAAATCAATACAATCCCTGTCAAAAACATAATATTCCAAAATCACTTAGTATGATTGGCGGTATCAAATATAAAGCAATGGATTTCTATTTCAAGATGCGACTGGTTCTTTTCCAAGAGTACAGGTTTAGGGATTTCCTCCTGTGCACCAGCTGCCTGCCCCCAGGCTCTCAAACACCTACCAACCCCACATAGGGGACCTGCCTTCATAATGCCGTTTGGAAGGTAACACAAAAATGAAGGAATCTTTAAAAGCATGTTTATGTACTCATTTATCTTCACATCAAACACAGTTGCACTGATACACTTTGGAAAAGAAATCTGCAATGAATAGCAGGAAATCAGCAAGTCATCATGACTTTAATAATTAAAAAAAACAAGAATCCTGTGTGTTCATGCTTCAACACTGAGAGATTAAAAGGATTCTGTTATTTCATTGCTAAATATGTTAGTACAGGGAACAATCTCCTTATTAACTTGCAACACAGAATGTGTTTGGGTTATTTTTGGTAAGTTCATGAAGCTGAGCATCCATCTTACCCACAGATACCTGATTTTGAATAATACAAATTTTAGATGTTAAAAATCAATAAAAGAGATGAAATTGTTTCTTGTTTTCATTAAAACAAATCATTATGAATGTTATCACAATGAAAACACAAAATGCAAAAAAAATAGAAATAGACAAACTCTCAGGCATTTATCTCTCAAAAGAGTAAAGATACCCATCTCAGAATGAAAAAAAATATTTCTTTCCTGGAACTCTGATGGTAAAACTGAAGAAGATGCAAAAACCTTAGCACTTGCATCTTATACCAAGATCCAAATGAAACATTTACTATACATATATGGAGGTGTGCATGTATAGATAGAAAACTAACAGTTGCAAGTAAGGTAGCATGGCATGGTGGTACATAGCATAGACTTCTAGGTTTAGATCTGAATCCTAGGATCAAAGAGTTACGATATCTATAAGCGCTGGCAAATTCTTGAAGCTTTCTAGACTGCAGTTTCTTTAGTGACAAGATCAATAATGACTCTATTTTACAGCTTATTGTGAGGATTGAGCCAAACTAATTAAAATACTTAAAACAATCCAATGTCTAGATACATCTTAAGTGCTTTAAAATGTTATCTATTATGAATGGATGTTAATTTCCTCATTTAGTGTTTGTGATGTAAACACTGGACATAATTGTTATGACATGGTATTATTTTCATCTCATAGGTGAGTCAAGTTAAGTAAGCCTCCTAAGACCCATAGAGGTAAAGTCACAATTTGACTGCAGATCTGCCCATGCTCCTCCATCTGCCTCATACTTCATATGTGCCCTACAGAACATTACGTTATCCTAGCAATTATCAAAATGTAAACTGGTCTTTCTTCCTGAAACTGTATGAGGACAGAGATGTGGGTGTTGCCATTCATTATTCTACCCTTCATCCTCCTCATTCATCCATATTCAGACTCTGTTCTATGCCAGGCATTGTGTTTAAGTCTGGAATATCATGCTTGGTTAATTAGGTTCTCTGTCATCATGCAACTCAAAGGATATCTCAAGGATACATAATTTAAAATGAAGAAAAGGAGCAGGGTACTAGAAAGTAGCATGAGATAAACTTTATTTAGCTGCGAAGAGGAGGGTCAAAAGGGCCTTTTGGAAACAGGCGCACTTTAGAGTAGGAATTCCTGAAACAAAGATAGGGAACAAAAAGAATTGTGCACAGCACCTGGCTTGTGAGAAAGAGAAAGATCCATGAGTTTGGGAAAAGCCAGTGAGCCTGACAAATTATGAGCTAACAGCTAAAGATATGAGAAGAAAGAGATGAGAGACTAGACTATACAGGAAGTTGTAGGAGTTTATCCTCCATTCAGTGGGAATTCCTAGTTTGTTTTAGAAAGATCACCCAATTGCAGACACTAGACAAAAAGCCAGGAGTCCAATGTAAAGCTGAAACAATCGGGAGAACCTGTGATAGTGTTTTGGAACTAGAATAGTAGGAGTGAGTGAGGAAGATGTGTTCAAATTCAGGGTGTTCAATCTTTCCTGTCTACCATGCTGCTTGACAAAAAATAGGATCTTAGTAACATTCACTGTATGAATAAAAGTGATTCTTCAAGCAGAGCTGTTGCTGGCTCTACAGCATCCATGAACCCACATGCATAACCTCCTCCTGAGCAATGTAATCATCTAGTGTGCCTGAGAGACACAGGAAGGGGCTGAAGAAATGATTACTAAATTCATAAACCAGCTGGCAAGACTCCACTTATGAAAACCTCTTGATGTATAAAATGAACCTTTGTGAAACAAAATGCATCTTCCACTCTGACAATGGAAAATTTAGAAGCCAGATATTTTTCTTTCTGCTATGTGACTTTCCAAGCTTGTTAGAGAAATGTATTATTTAAAATAGCCTAGAGCCATGCTACTAGAAACACAGCAAAACACTAAAGGTGCTGAAAGAATGCCCTATCATTTAAGGAAAAAAAAACAAAAGCTGTGGCTAGAGAAGCTATACTCATCAGCTCAACATTCTAGTTTCCTTTGGGTGAAAGCAGTCTTTGTTTTTTCTAAAATAGCAAACTGCTCTGCTTATTATATAATCTGATAAATTTACAAAGCCAGGACAGAGAAAAAGAGAATATCATCTCTGTTATTTCTTTATTTCAACCTTTTTGTCCGGAAGATATTTATTTTGCTAAAACTAGAAAAGCATTGGGATAATTTAAATGTCCATCTGGGTATGAGAATATATGAGGAACACAGGAATCAGTGATAATAATGAACTGATATCAAAATTGGATCATTAATTCCAACACTTCTCAAAACACTTTCCCATATGTAATAGTCCAAGAGCATGAGTAATGGGAACAAATACGTAGTCAAGTTTATTACATATCAGCTGTCTTACTTGGACTAAGTTAAATACTTGCTGACTTTTCAATAACTAAAACTTTGATACCGAAGTAGTCAAAATAGTAGTAGTAGATTGCCTAACCTATGGTGATAAATTCAAGTGTTTGATAGTATAAATAAGCTTAATAATAGTTCAGCAAAAAGAGAGTTCATTGGCAAAATTCAACTACTCTTCTTGTGCAGCTTTCATCCAAAGTGAACTAGCAGTCTCTCCACAACTACTGTGGAAGCTCAAAGCACAGGTGACAGAACACAAGAATAAAGGGTACTAAACTGGATTTCTATGTAAGGAGCCTTAAAAGCTTAAAATATAATTTGCCTTGTTCCATTTTGGAAACCACTTTCCTCTGCACTGAAAATAAAGCTTTATGTGGTACACTTTGTACCTTCTGAATGTCTTTGGAGTCTTGGAAATGCTTTTTTCTGCAGAACCAGAAAGGGGTACATAAGAGCATCAAATAATGCTTTGGTCTTCTTATTCTAAGACCTACTTTAAAGAACCTTGATGACCATGATAGAGGATAAAAGAAGATCCTGGAAGTTTAAAGAGGTTCAAGGCTGAATAAAACAAAGATATAAATTGTTCCATCTTTCCTTTATCATCCAAGAAAATAAGATTCAGTCTTATTAGATAAATTCCATAAATTAAGAATAGTCAAACAAATCAATAATACCTCAGTTTATATAGACCAAGCAATGGCTAATCTTGTTTATTACATACTCATTAAGAAAGACTCTTTCTCCTTTTTAGTTTGCATGGGTAAAACTAGTATAAAACTATCTCTATTAGTTAGAAAAGTCATTGTAGAACAGAAAAAATAAAAGACAAATCTTGTAGCATTATCAGTTATAAAAAGAAGTTAGAAAATAGTCTACTTTAAGTACAACTGCTAATTCAAAGCATACAAATTAGTGATAGTTTAGACATTATTTGATCTAATTTTAGTCGAATCCATAACTCAAATATTATTTTCAGTCACAGAATCATCTTTATCATCTCACATAACAAAAAAGCTCAACTGAATAAAAATTGTACATTTTTATTTTTGCTAAACAATCTAGCAAGTCTATTTAGAATTACTATATTGTAAGCTGTCTATGTAAACAGAGGAGGAAACAATGTATTTAAATTATTGTAAATATTAATAAAATGAAATGTATCAATTTTAAGACAACCACAGTCTTGAGCAGCAACCAAGGTAAAATATATTGTCCTTCACTTGAACCCAAATCTCAACCTCTGAATGCTGTTATTTCTCTTCATTACAGACCATTGTTCAAGTCATAATCCGTTGGTCTTGGTTTCCCTCTCTCTCTCTCTCTCTCTCTCTCTCTCTCTCTCTCTCTCTCTCTCTCTCTCTCTCTCTCCTCTCTCTGTGTGTGTGTCTCTCTGTCTCTCTCTCTGTCTCTCTCTCATCTTGGCTTCTCTCTCTCTGTCTCTCTCTCTCTCTGTCTCTCTCTCTCTGTCTCTCTCTCTCTGTCTCTCTCTCTCTCTCTGTCTCTGTCTCTCTCTCTCTCTCTCTCTCTCTCTCTCTCTCTCTCTCTCTCTCTCTCTCTCTCTCTCTCTCTCTTTCTTTTTTCTTTTTTTTTGGCAGTCCTGGGACTTGTACTCAGGGCCTGGGGACTGTCCCTGAGCTATTTTGCTCAAAGCTAGTTCCCTACCAGTTTGTGTCACAGCATCACTTCTAGTTTTCTGGTGGGTAACTGGAGATAAAAGTCTCGTAGAATTTCCTGCCTGGGCTTGCTTTGAACCATGAGCCTCATATTTCAGGCTCTTGAGTAGCTAGGATACAGGCATGAGCCACTAGTACTCATATAACATTTCTTTAAAAAGATAAAATTGCTTCCCTTCTTTAGAGAAATGCCAAGTACAGTGATATCTAAGAAATATGATTAAATTACTTTAATTACTTTGGGTCAACTTGATAAGTCACTGCTATTTAATGCAAAAACTGCCACTTGTAATTAATAACTATTGGTACTGTTTCAATTGATCAAATGTCTAATACACACAAAACATTCAAGAAGTTCTTTATATCTTACAGCAATTCGGTGGAGAAGTCCTGTCCCAGGGGTATGTAAATTTGAAGCACAAGAAACCTCTGGATCAGTCCAACTACAATGAAAGGAAGGAAATATATATATACAAATGTGCAAACCACTTATATGTGAACAAAAACAAACACAATCCCATGCCATCAACAATGAAGCTTTTTGTATTTCAAAGAATCATATCTACCTGCAGCAGCACTATCTATAACTTAAGACCTCATTATGAAAGAGAAGAATTAAAGTCAAACCAAATGCTAGCAACAAATTTTGGCCTTGAAAGCCCCATCTGTGGACTTAAGGAAATTTAAAATAGTAATTTTTATTTACAATTTTTATTAAGCTGCAAGAGAACATACATATAAACTACATTCAATAGAGTTGTATAAAATTGAACTATAGATTCTCATCAAAGTGACCATAAAAGCATGTGGCAGTTATTTTTTTCAGTGGCAGTTTTAACTGTTCTAAACAACTCAGTAAAAAACAACAGATCAAAAAATAATTCTGACAACTACAACTGAGAGTTTCGTGAGCCATATCTAGTTCATATGGTTTTAAATATGCCCACACTGAATGAATCATCTAAGTTTAACATACTTTAATATGTCATTACTAAGTAAGAACTGATAGCTTTGAGTCCTTCCTACTAGTTTCACCTGCATGAAAATATTCAAAGAAAAATAAACATCCACTGTATTTTGGATAGCTCCAGTCTATAACTGCTTAAAAATTAATTGGTTCAATAATACCTGTCCAAACCTACTCACTTGTGCTTTTCCTCTTTGGTTCTGAACTTTTGCTTGATATTTCAATTATGATGATCTTTAAGGTGCTTTAGTATCGTATTTCCTAAAATATGCAATTTAGGAACTTTCCCCCCTCATATATAAGAAACAGATACGTTGATCTTGTCTGTCAACCCTCTATAAAGCCAATAGTACAAAACAACAGGTAGAGAAAAGACTTCAAAGAATGTAACTGGTCTAAAACAATGCTATTTTCTCTTCTGACTTAGTAAGCTCAACAAAGAAGTATTTTAAAAGTACCAATACACCAGGCACTGGTGGCTCATATCTATACTCCTAGCTACTCAGCAAACTAAAGTCTGAGGATGACAGTTGAAAGCCAGCACAGGCAGTTAAGTCCCCATGAGATTCTTAACACCAATAACCACTAAAAACAAAAACAAAAACAGAAGTAGAGCTGTGGCTCAAAGTGGTAGAGTAATGGCCTTGAGCAAAACAGCTCAGGGACAGTACCCAAGCCCTGAGTATAGGCCCCACAACTGACCAAAAATAAAAAAAATGCCACTACAGTTATGTTAGTATATAAATACTTCCAGCTTATAATTCCTATGGTAAATTGTTTTTGCAACATTTATGAGCAACTTAAACAGTTGCTGTTTAACCCAAACAGTCTCTAAACAATAAACATTTGGTCAAATAGGCTAACAAGATTTTAGTCAAAAAATGCAGAGGAATCTTTCATTGATAAGGAGTAAGTTTGTAAATTGGTCCTCAGAGCAAACAATTGAGCAGGTAATAGAACAGAAATAAGAGCTAACAAGTTTGACCCTAGAAAATTCTATAGGAATCCAACTCTTATCATATTTATGGGGAAAGGTAGTGAGATAATGAGAGTTATGATCTACAAACCAGAGCAAGATAGTCAAATGAGGCCACTTTACATAAGCCATCATTAATCTCTCCCATCTTTACTGATTATCCTGTGTGTTAGCCATGGCACAATGGCTTCAGTAAACAGAGCTAAAAGAGCATCAGAATAAATATGATCAGTCTTTTAGAAAGGTCTCTAATTTATGACACAAACCTCACTGAATCAGCACTGTTCCCTTCAAGCACAAAGAACTTCCTTTATACGGCATTTTTGCATGAGCATTTTTTGAAATGAAAGATCTCTACTTTCACAAAAAGAGCTTTATAATTCACTCTCATTTATAGAGGCCCTAGTTTCCAAAAGGTTTCACTTCTAAAAGTTTCACTTAAAAAGAAGTATGATGATACCATATGGTGATGATCTAACAAAGGAAAAAGTACTTTAATAACATTTGACACATAGATTTTGTATGTCAGTAATACTAAATAAACATCACAGGAATATCTGTTCCAGTGACCTATTAACTTTAAACACACTTCAGGGCTACATTAGATTTAAAATCACTCTAATATTGAATCTGAAACAGCTGAACTAAAAAATGCCTATTAAATACATAAAGATTTAGTCTTTTGCCTGAAACATTCAAGTTTGTGCAGTTTTGTCATCTTTTGAATGAGACAAATGCCTTCTTTTTTTAAAGGCTCAGGCCATGGTTGCTTTTTTACACCTTCCCATTCCTCGAGACTGAATTGGAGGCCCGGGTATTATGTTTGAGCATTTTTGCTCAAGCTAGCTCTCTACCACTTGAGCCAAACTCCACTTCTGGGGGTTTTTTTTTTGTGTGTGTGGTTAACTGAAGATAAAAGTCTATTGGACTTTACTCCACAGGCAAGCTTCAAACGTAATCCTTACTTACATACCATTAGAATTTTTTTTAGATTTTAATAACATTGATTTTTATATCATATTTCAAATGTCATGTTTATCAAACAAGTATTCAAGAAGGAAATCCATATACAATCACTGGCACATAGATTTTAGAACATAATTAAAATTAAGCTGCGGGTTTGTATGTCATAGATACATATTAATAAAATATTATGTCTATGGAGTATATAGCCCATCATAGATTTTTATGTCTATGTAGTTATGTTTATATCTCCAAGACCATGTCCATAATCTTGGGTACCCAAATATTGAGATTTTTAAACAGTGGTTTTATGCTTGTTTTGCTGAAACAAATGATAGATTGTACACTTCACATGTATTTTTCAAGGGTTGTATTATCCAAAGAGTTGGAATGAAAGTACAGTATAGCTATCTTTCACCAGTGCCTGAAGCCATAGTAGAAGTTATTACATGGTTCCTATCACAGCCCTGGCACAAAAACTATACTAAAGCGTATCTTTCCTGTCTCAACTCAACAAACAAGAATTAATTATGCCTTCCTTGTGGACTATTCTAATCCTTTAGAAAAGTCAGTAGGCTGTCTAGGCACTTTATTTCCATTCTATGAAAATGGTCCAATAGTTTAGATTTAACGTAATAGGATATATGTATGGATTAAATTAGCCCCATTATCTATCATGTAAAACAAAATCCTTTGTTAAAATTTATGCAGTAAATAAGACAAACATGGTCTCTGACTTTTGGAACCTTTATTCTAGGACCATAGATGAGAGTCAAGGTTCTATAGTAGCACATACTACAGTGCAGTAAAGGATGATAAGTGAAGAAATAACACTTGAGTTCAGCTGCGAAGGATAAACAGGAATTGTTTGGGCAAGGAGTCATAGATGTAGTTTGGAAAAGACACAAATGTAGAAGGCAAAGGAAATGCTCCATCCTGTGATGGGAAAGAACACAGTAAATGGAAAGAATGTTGTTTAATGGGTTGGTAAAAGATACAGAAGAGGAAAAAGAACAGGAGGTAAGTTAGATTCCAATCACATGTAGTCTTGAGCATGTGACGAGCATAGATCACTCTAAAATCCATGGGAAGTCACTCAGAAATGCATTTGTTTAAGAGACATAGCCTTACTTGTGTGCTACTGTGTTGCAGGCCTTGATCCTGGTGAATGAACTGATGCAAATTATCTCTGCCATTGGGGTTTACTTTCTGGTGATAAGAAAAAATAAATGAACCTAATAATTGCACAGCATGTTAAATGGTGATTTAGGTACTGTGGGTTGGGTGTAGAAATGAATAAAAAGGATCAAGAGTGGAGAAGGAATATAATATACAAGTTGTAACAAGTATGGATGGAGTGAGGTTGTTAAGAACGTGATAATACAGTAAAAGGCTTGAAGAAGAGGAGAGGTGAGCCTCATTGTTCTTTAAAGAAAGAAAACTAATGCACAGGTGCTAAGATGAGAGGGTGTCAGCCTGATTTTCAAAATAGCAATGAGGGACAGAGTGGGTGGCCTGGTGGTAGGATGCACAAAGACCCAGGTTCAATTCCTCAGTATCACATACATAGAAAAAGTTGGAAGTGGTACTGTGGATTAAGTAGTAGAACTTTAACCTTGAGAAAGCCCAAGGACAGTACTCAAGCCCTGAGTACAAGACCCAAGACTGGCAAAAAAAAATAGCAATGAGTATTATATGACTGGAGTATAGTAAGCAAGATAAAAAAAAATGATAGACGATATGACTAATATTAAGAAGTTACCAGATACTTCACAGTCCTATATACACTGGATTTTTACTCTGCAAGAGGTGAAGCATTTTCAACACAGGAATCACATGACTTATATTTAGAAAGTAAAAATAGTGCTCTGGCTGCTAATTTGACAACAGGCTATAGGGTGGCCAACTTAAAAATGGGGAAACCATTTCGAAGACAACTGAAGTAATATAAACATGAGATAGTGGTAGTTTTGACTGGTAGTAGTAGCACTAGTCTCAATCTTTGAAAAAATATACTGGTTCAGGCTGGGAGTTTGGCCTAGTGGTAGAGTGCTTGCCCAGCATGCATGAAGACCTGGGTTCGATTCGTTGGTACCACATACTTAGAAAAAGCCTGAAGTGATGCTGAGGCTCAAGTGGTAGAGTTCTAGCCTTGAGAAATATCCAAGGACAGTCCTCAGGCCCTGAGCTTAAGCCAAGTCTGGCAAAAAAAAAAATTGCTTCTATTGATGAGATCTTCTGAATGGAGTGAAATTTTTTAAATGAAGAAAAGTAGAAGCTTATTTAATTAAGAGTTTGGGGTCTAACCAATAGAATAGGCAAGATGCCAACAATCAAAATGATATTCCAGGAACAGGAAGAATTTCTAGGAGCCAAGGGCTAGGAGTGAGGCCTTTGATACTCTTTATATAAGCTGTTGAAAATGGCATGTTTGGAATTTGAATAAAAAGTGGCTTTCAATTAACACTTTCAAATTAAATTCAATTACCATTATATATTCCTGTTTTAAGAATGAATAACAACACAAATTTAGCATTAAGTGTGCGCTTCTGACTATATAGGTATATCAAAAGAAAAAGTTAATATTTAAGTTTGCAGTTGAGAAGTCTGAGCTGGAATTATGAGCTGAAGTGAGACAATACTTAAATTCACAAGCTTGATGCCAATGGCCAAGGAAGTAAATGTAGGTTTTGAAGGACAAAGACAAATCCAGGGATACTGCAACACTAACTTGGAAAGGAAAGACTAAGAAAGACCAGTGTTATGGGCAGAAAAGTAGAAGATTGAGCATCCTGGATGATGGATAAGGAAAGTAAACTTGGATGGTGTCTGTTTTCTCAAAAAGCTGCTAAGTATGTTGAGAACAGACAACAGGGTGGCTGGATTCAGGAACACAGATCATTAGTGACTGAAAAGATCCCTTTAGTGGATGGTGAGATAAGAGAAGCTTTTCAAACAGAAAAGTCATGATTTAAGAAAGAATACCAAGCAACAAAGTGGGGCATGAGGCAGCCTAGCTTTGTGAAGATGATTTGATTCTGAAGAGTGCCCAAAACTTAGATCATCTAAGTCCTCAGTGATGCCATTTGATTTAGAGGTCAGAGCAGAGAAACAATGGCTTCAAAGGTGAAGACTATTGAAAGGGGTGACACTGATCAAAATACACTGTATTCATAACCTGCTTTGTTAAATGTTGACTCCTTTGTACAATTAGTTAATGATTTAATAAAAGCCTCAAACAGAAGGTCTTAAAAGACAGTCTTAGAAATGACAGATGTTTACGTGTTTCAGAGATGTTTTTCATGAGTAACGAAGTCCAAGATGGTGAACAGGAGGGACTTATAATAATAACTGGCTAATAATTCACTCAAGTCTCATCATCATGGCCAAATGGTAACAATTAGAAGTTATAACTCAAATGTCATAGTTTCTTACTGTGATAAGTTTGATAAACCTACTGAACATCAACTGTGTGCTAGACAGTAAGAATATTTATGATCTATGCTGTGGGGAAGTATAATCTAGTAATTAATATTACAAGTTGTTTATTTTATAAAACATAGAAAATGTTATTTGAAAATTTGGTATATTTAGAAATCCTCAAATGTAAGTTAATTCAGAAATACTACTATTTATAAACAGCCACCCATAATTTCATTGTTAAACTTTCTTCTGAAATATATGTAATCAGAAACACACATGAGATACCTACTATCAAGTTTGCATAAGTAAAGTGTATGTCTACTTGTAAATTAGGAATACATAATGTTAACTAATTTAGAAATGCTGATTGAAAGCCACTTTTCTTTTCTAGACATGCCATTTAATTTAAATTTAACCATATCAACATCACCCAGAGGTCATTTTATGTAAGTAAAAATAACTATAAATTTCTGTTATTGAAAAATCCCAAATAACTAATCTCAGGAGCATTTGTATAGAGTAGGCAGTAAAACCTGTTTCTTTTGCTGCAGTGCTGCATATGCTACAGAAAACCCAGATTAATTTTTAATTGCAAGGCATTATGCAAAAAATACATTAAAAGATTTTTGTTTCTTCCAATTGAAAGCCAGCATCCTTTTCACTTGAAAAGGTAATTATAACACATTAAACTTGATTTCTGAGGGTAAAAACCCTTAGACAAGATTAGAAAGGGAGAGTTTATATTTAATCATTTTGCCTTTGGTAAAGCCAAATGAGAAGGTTATTAAAAGTGATTGGTGTTTATAACTAACATGAATATATGCATAGATGTGGAGGGCATTAAACAAAAGCACGAGTAAGCTTTATCAGTTGAACAGTACGAAAATCCCCAAAGAACTAAGTGGCTTAGAACAATCATGCTCCTATAAAGTCAGTGTATTGAAATCAGAGTCAATATTTTCAGTCAGATGGACTGTGTTGCTATAAAATAAACTATATAGTTTCAAACATGTTTCCATGGCTCATATTAGTTTAGCACATTTATAATGATAAATTTATGTGGAAATGAAAAAAACTGCTTTATAACACATATAGATACTATCAGAAAATTATTATTTAATAATGGCAGTATAGTAATTTTTTAAAAATCCTCTTAATGATTATCTCTTCTCTATTGTTTATCCTTAAGTTGCTCAGGGGTAAAAAATGATCAGCCATCAGCCATAAGGCCCAAGAAATAATTTTCTGCCTGAAGAGTTAAGATATATATGCTTCTCATTGCTCTCCTCGGCCTGTATTGGTAATTTTATATGACTTATGACTGATGTTGAAAACATCCAAGCAGGCTTTGGCAGGAAAAATGGTTTCCCACCTCCGGAAGGAACACTGATAAACCAATTTAAAACAAACTGTCTTCTGTCTGTAACTTACACATCTTGGTTTGAGTCTTAGAAACCTAAAATATGCATGTGGTAGCAGGAAATAGCACATGAAAGCTTAGGAAGCTGAATTGCAATTAGAAAATCAGGTACCAACAATAAGTCTTTTCATAGTGCCTGGTATACAGTAGGCACTCAATAAATGTTCTTAAGAATTAAGAAAGAGGGAAAGGGGGAGGGAAAGTGGGAGAAAACATGGGAAAGGGTAACAATGTTCAAGAAGTAATGTACCCACAACCATATGAATGTAACTATGACCCCTATTTTTATTATCACTATGATAATAAAAATTAAGTAAAATTTTAAAAAAGTATTAAGAAAGCGATTTATATAGATGGTAAATACAAAATATAACTGTCTCAATATGCTAAATACTTATATTTAACATACAGGACACAGTAGAAGGACAAGTTGATTAAATATTTTGACAAATTAAATTTCTTAAATCCTATCAGTTTAAATGAAGCCTAATTTGGTGGCAGTCTTTAATATTATTTAACCTGCAAACAACTGGGCTTCTTAACATAAATTTAGTTGATCTCACAGGGCTCCTTTAGATGGCTCATATCCATAATTCATAGATCACATCAAGATATAATCGATACTAGATTTTTATTTTTCAGTACTGGAGTTTGGGCTCAGTACTTCACACTTAATTGTGTAAGGGTTTAAATATGCCATACCTTCATCCCATTTTGCTTTAGTTATTTTTCAGATGGGATCTTATGTTTTTATGCCTAGGACCTGTCTTAGACTGCCATCACCCTACTTTTGCCTCTCAAATATCTAGTATTACAATGTGAACCATACCTATGATGTCCTTTTTCTTTTAGATTTTTAAAATTTTATTGAAAGAATGATGGGTTACAATTACATAAGTTAGGTAATGAAATGAGTACATTTCCTACTGAACAGTGTCACCCCTCCTTCATTCTCTTCCAGTTTTTTCCCCTCCCAGCTTCTCCCCACCCCCAAGTTATACAGTTCATTTCCTACATAGTGTCTAATGGGTTTCACTGCTAAATGCTTCAGTCTTTCTCTCACTGTTTCTGTATTTCTCCTTCCCCTCCCCAAATCAGATAAACTTACATACAAGACAAAGGGTACTGAAATAAAAAAAAAATCTGAGGCAGAAGGGATTAAATCAAAGAAAAAAAGAAAAGAAGAAAAAACACAAACAGTACAATAAAAACAACTCTTGCTTCCATTTCTTCTCAATAAGCATTATTTTATATGATCATATACACAATATGCATATAGCTAATGAGCCCTTGTGATACTCTCCTAAGAATATCCTCCTTTGGTTTCACTGTGTGAATGTTTAACTTCTTTTTAATCATGTCCAGGAGTAATTATTATTATTATTATTATTATTATTACTACTACTACTACTACTATCCATTGGGTTTACTTGTACACTTATAGGCACATTCTAATTATTACAAATGAGGAAACCATGCAGCCCATTTGTCTTTGGGTAGGGCTTCTTAGTAAAATGTTTTTCAAATCTTTCCATTTCCTTATGAATGGAGTGATATCATTCTTTTTAATGGAAGCACAGAATTAAATTGTGTATATATACCACATTTTATTGATCCATTTGTCCATTGACGAGCATGGGGATTAATTCCATATCTTAACTATGGTAAACAATACTGCAACGAACATGGTCGTGCTGGTGGCTTTAGTGTAGCCTGGTTTGTGCTCAACAGGATAGATGCCCAGCAGTCAATAGGGTCAACAGGGAAGCTCTATGTTTGGTTTTGTGAGGACCCTCCAACTGCTTTCCAGAGTGGTTGAACTTACACACCAACAGGTAGTAGTGATCCCTTCTGGTCACATCCCCACCAACGTCTGCTATTGTTATTTTTTTGTTTGTTTTAATAATGGCCACTCTAATTGGGATGGGCTGGAATTTCAATGTTGCTTTCTGTTGTTGTTGTTGTTGTTGTTGTTGTTGTGCTGTTGTCAGTTGCAGGGCTTAACCTCAGAGCCTGGGTGCTATCCCTGAAACTCTTTGTGCTCCAGGCTAGTGCTCTACACTTGAGCCATAGCATTATTTCTGGCTTTTGAGTAGTTAATTAGAGATAAGAGTCTCATGGGGACCTTTCTGTCTAGGCTGGCTTCAAACCAGGAGCTTCAGCTCTCAGCCTCCTAAGTGGCCAGGGCTATGGGCATGAGCCACTGATGCCCGGCTCAATGCTGTTTTGATTTGCATTTCTATTATGGCCCATTTATTAATTGGGTTGTTTCTTTAAGGATTTTTTTATATTTTAGATATGAGTATATTTTAGCATATTTTAGATATCAGGCATTTGCCTGATGTATAGCTAGTAAAGATCTCCCATTCTGGGGACTCTCTGTTTATCCTGCTATGTCCTTTACCATTCAGAAACTATTCAGTTGATGCAATCAATCCCATTTATTTAGCTTCCTTTGATTGGTTGTGTTTCTGGATCTTTACTTAGGAACTTTTGACTTTTCCAAGGAGCCTTAGTGTTATCCCTATTCCTTCCTGTAATATTTTCAGAGTATCTAGTCTTACATTGAGATTTCTGATCCATCTGGAGTTGATTCTGATTCAGAGTGACATATAAGGATCTAACTTCAGATTTCTGCACTTATACAGCCAATTCTACCAACAACATTTATTGAAAAGGTTGTCTTTCTTTCATTCTGTTTTTTGGCTTCCTTATCAAATATTAGGTGGCCATAGGTCTGTGGGTTCATTTCTAGGTCTTCCACTCTATTGGTCCTCAAGCCTATTGTTATACCAGTACCAAGCTGTTTTTATTACTACAGTTTTGTAATAAAGTTTGAGGCTTGGTATTGATATTCCCCCAGCACTGTTCTTCATGCTAAGGATTGTTTGTGTTATTTGGGGGTCTTCTATTATTCCACATGAACTTTCGGATTGCTTCTTCTACATTTTTTGAAGAATGATGTGGTGATTCTGATGGGTATTGCATTGAATTTGTATATAGTTTTGGGCAGTATTGCCACTTTTCAGGCTGCTATTCCTTCCAATCCAGGAACATGGAAGGTTTTCCACTTCCTTAAATCTACTTTAACTTCCTTTTTCTGTTTTTTAATTTCCTTTTTCCAGTTGTTAAAGTTTTCATCATAGAAGTCCTTCACATCTTTAGTTAAGTTATTCCTAGGTACTTTGCCAGGTTGTTCTTTGAAATAGGCTGACTTTTGCCTGGTCTATCTTCATACTGTGATCCTCCTAAATCTACCTCCTAAGTATTAGGAGTACAAATAACATATATAGTATTTTGACACATTTTCCCCTCATAAATTAATTTCCTATAATTTGGGAATATCTAGATATTTAATACTTAGATTTTTTGTGTATAGATGAATATATTTGTATATGTACAATCTCAGTATATATAATCTGTATGTATACAAATGCATAAGTATGTATGCATATATACATATATATGCTCACCTTAGTATATATAATCTCACACAATCTTTGTATATATAATCTCAGCATCCTGAGTAGCTAGAATTACAGGTTTGAGCCACCAGTACCTAGCTAAATTTCTTTTTAACAATTGTATGGTTGGCACACAATTACTTTTCATATTAAAAAAAAAAAAGTTGCTGGTGGTTCATGCCTATAAAATCAGTTCAAAACCAGCCTAGGCAGGAAAGGATATAAGACTCTCTTTGTGTGGGGGGGCGGGGGGCAGTCATGGGGCTTGAACTTTGCCTGGGCACTGTCCCTGAGCTCAAGGCTACCACTCTATTGCAGGGCCTGAACAGGTGTCCCTGAGCTCTTCAGCTCAAGGCTAGTGCCGTACCCTTAAGCCACTTCCCATTTTCTAAAAGTTAATTGGAGATAAGAGTCTCAAGTCCTTTTGTGCCTGGGCTGGCTTTAAACCATGATCCTCAGATCTTAGCTTCCTGTGTAGCTAGGATTACAGATGTGAGCTCCCACATCCAGCAGGACATGAGATGCTTATCTCCAAAATAAATTATTCAGTAAAAGCTAGAGATGACACACTGTGGTTCAAAGTGTTAGAGTGATAACCTTGAACAAAGGAAGCTTAGTGATAATGCTCAAGCACTGAGTTCAAGCCCCAGAACCTCCCTATCTCTCCCCCACAAAAAATAATGCCCAATGCCACACAACTGTATCCCAGAGCTACACAGGTTTGAAGCCAGCCTGGGTAGGAATGGCCATGAGATACTTACCTTCAATTGACCACCTAAAACTGGAACTACAACATGGCTCAAAGTGGTAGAGAACTAGCCTTGAGCAAAAAAGCTTAAGGATAGTGACTAATCTGAGTTCAAGAGCCAGAACTGGACCAAAAGAAAGTCAGATTACTTCACATCAACATATGCCAGCAAAAGTCATATTAATATTTCTGCTCATAAGTTGTAAAAGGATAATTTTATTAAATGTAAAGTTTCAATATAAAAAAAATCTTACTTACGGATTTGCTTATTTTCCTTTGGTAACTGAATTTTGTTTGTTTGGCTGCTACCTTCCAGGACAAACACAAAACTTTTAACTTCTTTATCAAACTCCTAAGGAACAAAATGAAAACAGTGGTAACTGAAGCATATTTTATTTGTCTTCTTTTATAAAATTGGAACTGAAAATTTATAGGAAAAATGTTTCATATTCAAATGAATTCAAAGTAGACTAAGGCCTTGATGATATTCTTATCCTGAGACCTTCGAATTGGAATATGAAAGCCACTCTAATCCACTTGGCAAATTCCCTCCTATATGAGCACATCTTTCTTGAAAAAATAATATAAAGTTGTCCAACTTCAGGAATTGCAGGTCACTAATTTAGAGTTTTTAGAGTCTAACTGCTCATCATTGCTATTCATTTATTGCTAACAACACTCCTATATGTACAAGAAATCAACTAATGTACATATATCCACTCTGTATATAATCCCTTGGTTTGGGGCTATTGCTTCAAACAGAATTAATTTCTGCATCATTTTTTGCCTAAATTACAATGAAATTTTAGTATATAATTCATTGTAAATTAATATGAATAACATGTTACAAACTAAGGTTACCTTTAAAAGCTAACAAGAGAAGCAGTAAATAAACCTAGAAATGAAAAGCTAATCTCCCTCAATCAAAATGCTAGTGAAAAGAAATATTGTAATTTTACTAATTTCTGTGCTACTGAAGACAGGAACCAGGGCATTGTGCAAGCTTGGCAAGCTCTACATCCTCAACCCTTTTGTTTGTGTTTTGTTTTTGAGATAAGATCTCACTAACTTTGCACAGGCTGGTCTGGAACTCATAATCCAATTTCCTGCCTCCCACTCCTGAGCAGCTGGGATTTCAGAAGTGTACCACTAAACCATTTTTAAATCTTTAAGCATAAAATTTCCTTTTCATATTAAAATAAGTACATTATCATGCAAAGAATTAAGTAACCAATAAATGTAGTAAACCCATCATAGCATCATCTTTATTTATTTGAAAAGAATATACTTGCACAAGGTATGTTATTTATTCCATTGATATACAAATGGCCATATACTTAAAACTTTTTCAATAGCATATAAGAATCTTCACATGGTTATAAACCACTGAATACTTCATGTCTAGCCCAGCTTTTCAAATATCATCTCCCATTTTGTTCTTTCCCTTATTCTCTTTCTCTTAGCCTTGATGGCCTTCTTGAAAATTCTAAGCTCTCCCCTAATACAATGGTTTTGAACAAGCTATTCCTTTTTCTGAAAGGTTATTCTTTCCACCGGCACCACTGGGTACCTAACTGATGTACAGAAGCCAAATGTCACTTCTTCAGGAAAGCCCTTCCTGATCTATATACTGAATAGACAGAGTATTATTTATCTCATTCATAGCAGCAGCTTTATAATTTTAGGTTTCTCTTTTCTATATCTTAAGTTTCTAGCCTATCAGTTGGGGAATACAGGTAATTATCCCACAAGGTTATCATTTAGATTATACAATATTCCACAACATATGTTATATGCTTAATGTTATGCTTGGCAAAGAGCAAGTGGTTAATTAATGAATAGTAGCTCTAAAACAATTCATAAAGGCATTTATTTACTGGTTATACAAGAGACAAGAGGAAATGACAGAGATAGAGGTTTTTAGATGTGATAGGTCCTATTTTGCCTATGAAGTAGTGGGTAACAAATAACTTGTAGTGAATGAAGAGGACAGGCTTGTCCAGAGTGTGAGTTGAGGATGAGAATCTGAAGCCTAATGGCTAGAAAATGGAAGATGATAGAGAAATGATCATTTTGAAAACTAAGGCAATGTAACAGTAAAACTCCTTGGACTGTTCAGGATACATATATAGTGTTAACAATCTGAAAGCTGTGGATATTTTCTACAAAGGAACTGAAGAGCCACATACAGGCCAAGAAAGGACTGGCTTGAAAATTATAAGGAAAAGGAGCTAAGGCACTCAGTGACGCAACCAGAAAATGATTGAAAGGTTACCTTGGTTTTAAAATTGTGGGGAAAAGGGGCCAGGAGTTTGGCCTAGTGATTAAAGTGCTTGCCTAGCATGCATGAAAACCCGGGTTCAATTCCTCGGTACCACATACGTAGAAAAAAGCCGGAAGTGGTGCTGAGGCTCAAGTGGTAGAGCTCTAGCTTTGAGAAAATCCAAGGACAGTGCTCAGGCCCTGAGCTCAAGCCCAGGACTGGAAAAAAAAAATTGTGGGGAAAATTAAGCATAGAAAATAAAGTAAATGAAACTAAATATAATGGAAAGGTAGAGGGTCAATGGCTAAAAGGTCTCAATTAGACTGAAGAACAAACACAGTGGAAGAAAACTGAACAAGCAATCGTAAGAATTAAAGACTGGGGTCACAGAAAGATGTCTCCATGTTTCACTTAGTAATTTCATAATTCCTACAGTTTGTAGTGATGAGATCTAGGGTGTGACTGTAGGCACGATGCTATAACAGAATGGAAGTGATTAAAAATAAGAAATCAAGCTGATAAATAAGTCACTTACAGCAATAACAAGAAGGGGTATGAACTTTGTGCCAAAGTCTTAAATAATGGAGGAGCAGTATCTAGAAGGGCTGCAAGTCAACAATGTCACAAAAGGATTTTGGAAGGAAAGAACAGGAAAAAGAGTTCTGAAACCTGATCATGGCCTTTTTACTACCTCCCCCCCCCCACACACACATCTCAGGATTTAGGTAGGTCTAACTTATGATACTTACTTTCCAAATCACAGATGGACTACCCAGGATCTTCCATTTTGCTCCAGGATTTTTCCCCTGGGCACTAAAGATTTCAACAAATGCACCTCCCTAGAAAATAAAAACAAGATATTTGAAGTGAAATTTAATGCTAAGCATGAAATAGTATCCATCACATAGTGTAAAACCTGTGTTCCAAACATCTGTCATTTAAGTAGGTCTGAGAAGAAACTTTATCCCTCTTTTTATGCCTTCATTATACCTTGATTATATCTAAGCTACAACTATTCTGATTTGAGGTCACCTTGGATTAATGGTTTAAGAAACTTATTTTTAAATCATGTTAAAAATTAGATAAATTATGCTATATAAATATTATGTATACAGATCATGTTTGTAAAATATCCTTTGCAATCTAGCTTAAATTCAATTCTGAAACCAAGCCAATAATTCAGATCATTATCTGTGAAATATAATCTTCCTAAATATACTGTCCAAAGCTCCAAAACTGGCTTTTTTTTAACACTCTGACATTGGATTTCCATTTGTAAATGGGTGTTAGGTTATCCATTTATGTTAGTAAACAAACATTATCAAGTACAATTCTGGAGATATAGCCAGGGTTCAAGAGGGCTATCAAAGATTATTCAAGAAAAAAAGAGAAAAATTAAGTAATTTAGTACTGATCAATAAAAAATGACTACAAAGGATTTAAGGGAAGATTTTATTTTAAGCATTAGCACAAGATTTTTTATTTATGCAAATCAATTTGGTAATGCTTCGGTAAAAGGCTAATTTCTGCAAAAAAGAATCATTTGTATATGCAGGTTACTTGTTCCCTGATGTAAACCTGGAAACACAGGGAAACGGACTTGTGTAAAGACATAAAACTGTTACTAAATGTCTATATGCTTTAATTATAAGAACAAGAGCAATAAATGATTATCCTCTAATGGGGATTTAGTGCAAATACTGAGATTCCTCCAAAGATCCATGTGATTTGAATTGCATGTATCATGAGAAGAAATCAGCCTCATTTTTGTAAAGAATGTCCAGTGTTTCATACTTTTCTCTGGAATATAAAGATATTTCATTTCTGAGACTTAACACCTAATCACTTGAAGTTTTGACATTTAATTTCTTCTTCCCTGGGCAATATCATGTGCAAAATCATATACAAGATAGCTTCTAAGAGCAAGTCATAGTTCAGTGTGAATTTTAAATTTGAGACAATTGGGTTTTTAAAAGGGAAAACCCCTCATACTTGGTGAAACAGCCAATGTTGTCTCCCTGATTCTTTTTCGTTTTCCCATGTTTTGTAAGTTTCTCCCAGCAGGCTTATGCTATATCACAATGGTATAACTTACCTATATCACATGAGTACACGCTAAATTTTAACTAATAATGATTTGTTTAACTGACATGGAAGAGAAGTTTATAATACTCTGTGCATAGGTAGTGTTTGCAACAAGACAGAAACATCAAAGAAGTAGGGTTACTGTTTAGGCACAGTGACAAAGGCCCTAACAGCAGGGCTGAGATGGTCAGGAGACTGTAAATAGGGAGTGTCATCTCAGGATGTGGTGAGGAGGGCAGGACAGGAAGTTACCACCAAAGAATAGCAGCAAGTGAACTGAGGAGAGCAGGACTTCCAGGGAGACAGACACCCCAGGATACTTAAGGTGATGGGAAATACCCAGAGGCAGGGTTCCTTCTCCATATGTGATCCAGGACAAAGAATCACTTGAAGGAGATGGTTTTAGTGGAACAGTTAACAACCCTATGGATGATTTCGAGTTACTAGATCTGGGGGGGAGGGAGGGAGCAGAAGGAGAAGGTCCAGAAATCTGCATTTTTATAAGTATCCCAAAGTGATACTAAGGTGAGACTCAACTATCCCAGTCAGGGTATAAATAACAGCACAGGGCCAAAGTGCTTATTTCCATTCTGAGTTTAATGGAAGCACCATTGACTCTCCCACACAGTCTGATATATCAGGGTATATTATAGGCAAGTATGCCAGGTGCTTGTTGAAACTCAACATTTCTGTGCATCCCTTTTTTCAGGACTGGGGACTGACCCAGCAGGAGATCTGGGATGAGGTTTCAGCCCTGTAAAACATTTTCATACAATTTTATGGTTATTATTAAAATGTTGTACAGGAGATGTTATCATTTCAGAAGTCAGGTAATTGAGTGCACAGATTTCTCAGATTTCTTTTTCGTTTCTTTTCTTTTTGGACAATGTCACCCGTTAACTATTTTAATCAGAATCTACCATCTGCTTGGAGAAACATCTCATTGGAGTATACATGGTCATATGCCTAGACCTCGGTTGCTTTTTTTTTTTTTTGCCCTAAATTTTTAGGTTAACTCATCTCTGCATTCTTTGTCACCCTTCCCCCAAGCCCATCCCTTAATTCTCTTTCCCCCCCGCCCCACCCATGGCCTTATGACTTGAGGGAGAGAGAGGGTTATCCTTCACCCAGCTCACGAGCTACCTCACCCCCAAGGAGAAACCTACAGACAGCTTGGAGAGCAGTTTCGGGTTACCTGGTACTCATTTTTGAACATTCCCGCGTGGGGGAGTGGAGCCCAGGACTCGGGGGGGACACAGAGTCCAGGGTTTCCAGCGAGTGGCGAGACCCTGGGCGGCTCGGAAGCTGCGGGCGGGTGGGCGGGCGAAGGGTTTCCCACGTTCCGCACCGATTCTGTCAGGCTCTTCTCAGTCCCCCGGGTCAGCTCCACTGCGAGTGGCTGACCCGCAGCATCATCACCACGGGCCCCGCCTTCGGGGGCGCCGGGGTTTGGTGAGGGAGCCTGAACCCGGGGCGGGCTCAGGGACGTCCGTCCCTCAGGGAGTGAGAACGCCCGTAACCTACGAGATAGGGAGGTGGCGCCTCAGCAGAAAGCGTCCCGCGCGCGCCCGCGCCCAGAAAAGGCGGGAGACCGCCTGCGCCCCGCCCCTGAGCACTACCGGAAAGGGGCGGGGCGCCGCGGGGCTCCGGACGCTCCCATTGGCTCCCACCAGGTCCGTGCGTATTGCGTAGCCCAGGCTTCTCAGGAAACCACCCCGTGTGCGCCGTTGCCCTGACAACAGAGAACCTCTAAGGGAAGAGGAACCATGGCTGGCCCTGTCCTTCAGTAGTTTGTGAGCCTCACAGCTGACATCTATCTACCCAGGTTCGGGACTTTTTCTGGTGTGACTGTCACAGTCGACATAACTCGAGGTTGATTGGGTGCCTTTTAGTTCCCAGGTTCCCAAACTTGGTTGCTGTGGCTAACAACTGGGGACAATTTTTTCCATGGACTCCCTGCAGTTCAAGTGTAGTGTCTGGGTTGGTCCCCTTTCAGATCCTCATACTTCCCCTCAGTGTCAGTTATGGCTTGGTATCATTCTCCTTCATCCAGAAGCCCCAACTATTTATTGTCCGTATCACATGTCTAGCGCTATGTGTCAGGTGTGTATAGAATGCAGAAATGATATCTAGGCTTACTCCTCGGGGCTAAGAGGAGATAAAGCAACATTTTAGCATGGAGCATCACACAGCTATGGATTGCATTGCAATTTCTTAAACCCATTATTCTGATTTTCAGATTTTGAATCTAGTATACTCATTTACCAACAAGTTTTTTGTTTTCCCTCCCAAAGCTCTGTTAGAGACTTCGTTAATTATGATCAATAGATACCGTCTCTGTCTTATAAACCTTATTATGTACAGTAACTGTTCAACCATTTAAGCTTCCAGTTCCACTTCCTGATATGTGTGTCCTTTTGTATAATCATCTCCTAATGGGACTTTGAAAGATTGATGTTTCATGAATGGCAATATGATGAAATTGTTGAGATGCACTTTTTGAAACTGGGTTACAAAAAGACTAATGTCGATTTTCTGTTTTTCCTTCCTCCTTTCCCTCTTCTATCTTTCCTAATTTTTCTTGCCACCTCTTCTTTGTTATCTTGGCCTTCATTTTGAGGGAAACAAGATGCTGTGTTGAGGGTGGTCCCACTAAGAGGCCTACATGAGAGTAAACTCAAAAATAGTCCCAGTTAGGACCCAAAGCCTGTCAATAGCCAGCCTACATGAGTGGTCAATAAAGTCTTGATGTGACTCCATCCTTGGTCAATGCTTAGATTGTAATCCTGACCTTAAGCAACTACACATTTAAGTTACACCTTAATTTCAAACACAGAGATATTTTGAAATAAGTATTTATTGCAACCTTTTAAATTGGGGCATAATTTTTAAATAGCAATAAAAAACTAATATGTTCCTCACATATACCCAGATGTACTTATTTATCTAAATCATGAATAAATGCATCTTTCCTACACTATAGTCTATATTCTGATTTATATATGGCCTTCTCTTTTCTAAGTTTTCCTTTTCTTGGCCTCCTAATTAACACCATGCTGACTTGCTTTCAAATCATTCTGCATACTACAGTCATACTCATTTTTATGAAAGCCACATCCATTCATACTAGCCCCCTGAATCTACTCTTTTATGACTATAAAACTTGGACTCTATATCTTTCTTACAAGATATTTTTTCTTACCAATTTCATTATGCATTATGAATCCTCTTTCATTTGAAGCACATTGAAAGATTCTAAGTTCATCATGACCAATATATTCCTTCCACATGAGACCTTTGTAGTTTTCTTTGCATATATTATTTGTTTCTTCCTTTTTTTCTTGATTAAATGCTCTCATCCTATAAACATAGAGGTTTTATTGGGACCCCCTATCTCAGAAAAGCCTTTACTATATCTCAAAGGTAATTTGGGGGCACTTCACAAGCTCCCTTATGTAAGCTCTCATAGCAGCTTAGCACTTAAGATTATTGAAATCATTATTTAAATTTTATGTGTCATTTTAATAATGTTGGCCATCTTTATTGGACTGTAGGTTTCAAGATATATGTCTATTTTGTTCACTATTGAATCCCTGGTGTCCCTGCTACTAGTTCAACCTTGTACCTGATGTAATAAATAGTTATTGAGTGAGTGAAGGAAAAGACAACCAATCCATAGATTCTAAAAAGGCAGCTGGAAGCTACAGACATTGAGAAAAGTAAATCAGTTGAAAATTCATTAAGGTAAAAAGATAAATTAACAATCTCAATAACTTAAGGGAAAATTTTGTGGGAAAGTTAGTGATTAATCCTTGGTTCTCAGTAAATGTTACAACTCAAGTGGTTTTGTTTTTCACCACTTCATATGCACTTTAGAACTGGAAGGAACTAATGTGCAATGTCCTCACTTCTTTTTTTTGTCAGTCATGGGGCTTGAACTCTGGGTCCAGGCACTGTTCTTGAGCTCTTCAGCTACCACCTGAGCCACATTGCCACTTCCGATTTTTTGAGGATTAATTAGACATGAGTCTCAGGGAGTTTCCTGTTGGGGCTGACTTTGAACTACAATCCTCAGAGCTTCGCCTGCTAAGATGCTAAGATGCACCCAGCTCTGTCCTCACTTTTTAGAGATAAAATAATAGCCCCGATTGATAGTCTTCTCCTAATCCTCCTAGTTCCTAACAAGGCCAAGAGACTTACAGTTGTATTTTCTTTGACAAGTGTGGCATGGGGCCTATTTAGGCCATGGGAAAATCTGAAAGCTGCTCAACTCAAATTAATATTATTAGTGGGGCCAACACCCCTTAAAACTGACTATAACCATAACAAATAAAAAAATCTATGTGTCTTAACAATGAAAACTCAAACTGAGTTAGAAGCTGTGAACCAAAACTTGAATTTGACTTCAATGTCTACCAGAATTTGGGATTAAGGGGAGGAGAGAAACCAGTCTTCGAAAATAACTTGGCTTAAACCAAGTTATGCTCATTTTAAAGACAGTGAAACTGTTGCTTTAATTGCTATAATTTTTTAAGAAGTCAGTACATTTGGTAATCGCATTAAATTGCTTAACTTAATTTGACAACATTAAGAATTAGTCACTTTGCAAGCTTTAAAGTGCTTTCTTTGTTCTACAAAGAAAGTAATTTAGTAATATATTAATATTATTAAAGGATATTGGGTGGTATTTAAAGTGGAATAGACTTTAAATAGCTCTCAAAAGGTGGAAAAATCTCTGTTCTAGTGTATGCCCGTATAATTCAAATTAGATTAGTATGATTATTGATTTGATAAGAAATACTATCTTTTGAAATAGAAGGCACTGTATTGACCACAAAATAGCAGATTATGTTTTGGCAGCAGTTCACAATTGAATTATTTTTCATAAAAATAATTTAAAATAACCCCTGATTTTAACATCAGATTTTTTCTACTGAACCAAAACTTACAAATATATAATACTTGGAGGGTTAGCTAGACTTATTTCACATTCTAGAATAATTTCATTAATTATAACCATGCTGCATGAATAGAACTTTTACACTGATTGCTTGATTGTTTTAAATTATTTATGAGAAAAATTAGTGATAGCCAAGCCGTCCATTTGATGGTTGTTTTGAGAGAAGTTATATCTTCTTTTTCAAGAAGATCTAATATAGACATGCTTTAGAGTTTGTAAGTTTTCCTCTCAAATTGTTTTCTCTCCTCTCTCTACTTTGACATTATATTTTTTTCTAACAAGTGTTTTAAGAAGCATCCAGAAATTTGAAAATCCCAAATGTACTTATTACCTGAAGGTTTTCTCAGGAAAACAAAACAAAAAGACATTAATGTATTCCAGCAGTTGGATAGGAATATTTTTCTAAATAAAGTAGTTTTACATAGAAAACATTTTGGTTTAAAAATATGAACACATTTCCAAAATCCATCTTTGAGAAGATTACACTAGCTGAAAGACTATAAGTGAATACTAATCAGCTCTGAAGCCCCAGAGATGGAATACACATGGGTTTCTGGCCTTGTAGCACAGTCTAAATTCAGATAACTACATCCCTCTCAAGATGGTGGTGTCTGGTTTCAGCATATTTTATGTTCTCTGGGAAATGATGTGAAATCTTTTCCAAAGCCAGATTACTATGCAAATGTCAGGTTTCGTGCGTAATTAGTTTGTAAGTCTGTAAGGTTTGTGAAGCTTTCTATTAGCTAGGATTGCCAATATCCATGCTGATAGAGTTTTCTAGAACTTTCTCTTTGACCTTTACCTCTGCAGAAAGAAGACTTAGTTAAATGGTTATAGACAGGGCAGAAAGTACTAAGATAGGATATTTTGCTTCTCTTACTATGTTGTTTTTTTTTGTTGTTGTTTTGTTTTTTTTGCCAGTCCTGGGCTTGAGCTCAGGGCCTGAGCACTGTCCTTGGACTTTCTCAAGGCTAGAGCTCTACCACTTGAGCCTCAGCACCACTTCTGGCTTTTTTCTATGTATGTGGTACCGAGGAATCGAACCCGGGTCTTCATGCATGCTAGGCAAGCACTTTAACCACTAGGCCAAACTCCCGGCCCCCTGTTGTTTTTGGTTTTTTTTCTGGGCTTTTTTTTTGTGGCGGGGAATGGAGCTTGAACTCAGGACCTCCCATTGACTCTCACTGGGATTTTTGTTATTGTTGTTCATAGGTGGCACTCTACCACTGGAGTCACACCTCCAGTTTCAGCTTTTTTTTCTAGTTAATTGGAAATTAGACTCTCATAGATTTGTCTTTACAGGCTGGGCTTCAAACATCAATTCTTAGTTCTCAGACTTCAGAGTAAGTAGGACTATAGGCAGAATGAGCAACTGGCAACCAACTCCAACTATGCTGTTGTCCCTAGACTATGCATCTTATTTAAAAGGTTGCCATTTTCCTCCTTTTGTTTCCAGTGTTCTCCTGTAATCATATACCTTGCTATGCAGCAACACATCTGTTGATCTGATTCTTCTTTGTGGAGCAGCAGTGAGTGCAAAATGCCTCTGTTCAGCCATCTTGTGTGATGCAACTACTTTTTAATATTCATCAGGTATATCTAAAGTATACGCTAGCCACATTGTTGGGTCTACTACTGTTCCTTGATGAAATTTTGTATTCATCATGTCAAAGCAGAGATTTAGGGTCTGTTAAAATTTTGTCACTGTAGCCATATTCCCAATTGAATTTCCAGATGAAAGAAGTTGATGTTCTGACCACAGCCTTCAGTTCCTCCTCCTCCCCCCACCCAGTGATTGATGGGGTTTTTTTGTTTGTTTGTTTTTTTCTCTGATCCTGGGGTTTGAACTCAGGGCCTGAGCACTCTGTCCCTTAGTCTGTCTGTGCTCAAGGCTGGCACTCTACCACTTGAGCCACATCACTACATCTGCAATGATTGGAGTTTTTGAAATTCCTTCAGTTTCAAACACTAGCATTCCCCACTTGAATCTGTACCTCATTTGCGGGCTCTTCTTCCTCACACCCTCCAATAAGAAGTACTTCTACAGGTGTTCTTCATTCTTCCAATCATAGCGAACTTGACAACTAATAACTGCTGGGTGCCATGTTAGCTGTGGAAGCCAGGTTCAGCACTTCAGTATAGTTTTTGTGTTCTTTCCAATTAAAAGAGCTAAACTTAACTGAGAACTTATTTTGTATCAAGTCCTAATCTCAGTGCCTTATGTTTATTCATTCTCGCAGTCCATTCATCCCAAAAGATAGATACAAATTTAATCTTTTATAAATTACTGCACAGAGAGAATAAGTAAGTTGCTGAAAGTCATAAAATATCATGCTATTTAGTGAGAAAAATGGAATTTCCTAAAAAGTACCAAGAGAAGTATAAATTAGGCTTTCTGGTAGGAAGTGACACAGCTTGTAGAATAAATTAAATCTGTAGATGTGGCTATGAACATAGATGAGTATTAGGAATAAAAGATGTGCCCTTTGTACATAATATGCTGAGATCTCAAAATCATCTCCTTTTTTGGCAATTGCTATCATCAGCTATATTTGTTTTATGTATCTACAGCGCAAATAGGATTATTTTTAAATGTTCTGTGCTTCAAATAGAATAAATTCAAAGAAATGTTGTTTTGCTTATCTGCTGAGGCATTGATATGTCCCTCCCTGAGAACATTGGCTCTGGCCTGTCTTACTCTTTTCTCAGCTGGTATGATAGTTACATAGTAAAAGCAGAAGGCTACAAATAACCTTTCAAATGGATAATCATAGAGAATGCATTCAGCTAAATTAAAATTAATAGTACCTATGTGTCCATAATAGAATGCTTGTAGTGGGCGCAGTGGTTCATACCTATAATCCTGGCTACTCAGGAGGCTGAGATCTGAGGACTGCGGTTCAAAGCCAGCTAGGCACTAAAAAGTCCATGAGACTCATCTCCACTGAATCACTAGAAAACCAAAAATGGTGCTGAGGCTCAAGGAGTAGGGCAGTAACCTTGAGCTGAAGAGCTCAGGGACAGTGCCCAGGCCCAAAGTTCAATCCCCATGACCAGGGGAAAAAAAGAAAAAAGAAAAGAGAACAGGCTGAGACTTCTGCAGAATAAAAATTTTAACTCTTAGGAAAACTGCTACTCTCCTGATCTGGGATTAGAATTAAGTTACTTCATACTGAATTGTTGTAGCTGTTAGTTAGATCACTCTACATCTTTGTTCTGTTTATCTTCTTCATTTGTTCATTTAAACTTTTTCCAATCCTATCTTTCACAAAATCTCTTCTAATTCTTTAAGCCTAAAATGAAAATATTAAATAGAAATATATTAATGTGCAAAAGGAAATTTCTTTTCTGCATTACATGCTTGCTTAGGAAATCATTCACAACTTTAAGGGAAATTAATTCTAGAACCACTAGAACTAGTGTTGAAATTATGGTTTTCTTTAAAAATATAATATAGCCATAAGTAAACTTTTCACTATATAAGAACATCTAGACATTGTTACAAATAATGTTGATAGAATATGAAAATTACATATCTGATTGACTTAGGGTTGGAATATGCCAATAAATATTTTACTAATGTTCTATTCTTTTGTTGCCATAGTCAACAAAAATGCAAGTTGCTATAAGAAAAGCGATTCCTCTTTTGCTTCACACAGTTGCTGTTAGTTGTGGCATACTGTAAATTGAATAAGCTTAATTTTGAATTTGTTTTTTTGTATAAAAATATTCAATATGTGATATTAAAATCAATTTCTATAAAATAAAACCCAAAGGATGAATTTTGGCTTTTTAATCTAGAACAAATTATTTTAATTTGAGAATACATACAAATATGAATAAATATAATATGCGATCTTTGTGTATTATGTAATTTTAAATAGAGTATTTGGAATTGCAATTTCTCTTGTTGAATATTAAAACAATGGCATTATTTATTGAAATGTGAGAACTATACAAAAATTTAAGCAGAAAGGATGGTTCTAATTTATATTAACCTCAAATTCATGTAGATTTATCTTAGTTATAAGTAAGAATATATCAGGTTTTTACTATTTTTATTTATTTTTTTTTGTAAATTTGTGCCTATACTAGGACTTCAACTCAGGATCTTGTACTCTCACTCAGCCTGTTTGCTTATGGTTAGTTAGCATTTTACTAGTTGAGCCACGCCTTCTGATATTTTTCTCTTTAACTAGAGATAGAATTTAACAGACTTTTTCTGCTCAGGCTAGCTTTGAACTTTGGTCTTACTGCTCTGAGGCTCCTGAACATTTAGGATTATAGGTGTGAAAGCTACCAGCATCCAGCTTAGGTATTTTCTTAAGAGAAGTTTCTTTCTAATTTTTAGATTTTGGAATTGAGTATAATTAAGGAAACAAAGTATTCATTTGTATGCTATGACCTCATTTATATGTTATGGCCTCTTGTGTATCTCAAAACTCAAAGGACCAGTAATGGTTGTAATTATCATTTTAGTCAACTAAGGATATTTATGCTGTAGAAACAATACTTTCTAACCTCAGACGCTTAAGACAAAAATGGTTTTATTTCCTCATCTTATACCATTTATTACATTATTTAACTGCAGCTCTCTTTGCTGTTATCATCATTCTGGGACCTTTGTTGTGAGAACAGACCCAACATTGAAATTGCCACTCTCAAGGAAATAATGCTCTACCATAAGTCAACATCTCCTCTGAACTGTTTATTTCTTTTGTATGCAAAATATGCTGATTCTCTATTCAGAAATTATAGTAGGTATAAATTCCAGAGAAGTGAAAATGTGTGCCACACAAAAACATATACTTATTTTTTTTAATTTATTTTTTTGTCAGTTGTGGGGCATAAACTCTGGTCCTAGGAGCTGTTCCTAAGCTCTTCAGCTCAGGGCTAGTGCTCTACCACTTTGAGCCACTTCCAGTGCCACTTCCAGTTTTCTGGTGGTTAATTGGAGAGAAGAGGCTCATGGACTTCCTGCCCAAGCTGGCTTTGAACCTAAATCCTGAGATCTCAGCCTCATTGAGTAGCTAGGATTACAGGCATGAGCCATTGGCACCGCTTTTTACCTAAATATTTACAGTAGCATTAATCATGTTAAGTACAAAGGAGGAATATACAAATATTCAATAATATTTTAATGAGATTCAAGTTTATATATCTATATAATAGAATATCATTCCACAATAAAAATAATAAAATACTGAGACATTATGAACCTTTCTAAGTGAAAAAGGTATACACTAAAGGCCATATAGTATATGTTTCATTTTTGTATGAATGCACTAATTAGAAATGACACTTCCATGCATACTAATAGAGTACAGTAAAGAAGCAAATTAACAATAGCCTTGCATTTTTCAAAAATTCTATTTTTCATCATAGACTTTTTACATTAATTCATATCCTTTTAAGATTGTATTACTATATTATTTATCTTGATTATTGGTAGTCTTTTGGAATACATTGTTAGACGTTTTTTACCTATAGATGAGAGCATTTGGTTTATTTCATGCTAATATTGTTCCTGAACCCAGTGCAAGTATTTCACCATTTTAAAAAAGAAACTGACAATCTAAATTTTGTTGTGAAATAGCACATATTAAAATGTTGATTCATTTCTGAAAGAAACACGTTGGTTAAACAAAGCATTGGAAATTCTACTATAAAGCATACTAGCACAATGAGAGGCTTCTAGAACTGGCCATCAGAAAATTAAAAACCAGAAAACATTTTTCTAACCTTAAACTTAAAAAGGATTTTAGGCTCTAAGCCTCATTATTTAAACATTAAATGGATGGCTAAGAAAGAGTAATAAAGATAGAGTAAACTTGCTCAAAGTATTTTATATCTGTGTTGTAAATATCACAATGAAGTCATTGTATAAAATTAATTTATGCTAATATTTTGTTTTCAACAAGTAAACTTCCATTATCCAGCATCAGGCACAGTAATTAGAATTTTGTGTGACACTAGCACTAAATTCTATGGATCACAAATACGTTTGATTGAACAGTATGTTACTGATAATGAAGCATTTTTTTAATCTCCAAATAACATGAAACCAACCTGATAGGTTGGTTTTTCAATCTATTGAACTTGAGAAGTATGACAAGCCAGGCAATGATGTGTTGAGCCATATTAGGGTCTGCAAAAAAAAGCAAAACAAAAAACCCCTGAAAATGTTTCCTTGTACTGGATAATACAAAAAGGAAATTGTTCAGAAGGCTCTAGCCAGAGGACAGGCACTAATGGAATCCAGATCATGACATGACTTTTTGTCCTGTCCTAGCAGAAGGTAATTTGATCTGAGCTTTTCTTCCCAGGGACTCTCACCTACTGCACTCATTCTCTTTTCAGCCTCCAAGATGCGTATAGGCTCATAGGTCCACATGGTTTCTAGTGGATCTGAATGATTAATATTAATTAAGCCTTCTATATTTTTGTAGCAACATAACTTTGAGATAAACAGCTTACATTCAAAGAGAAAAGAAATTGATGCTCTTCTAACGCTTACTCGCCTTTTTTAAATTTTTATCCAGGAAAGGTAACTGAGTTTAACATTAACCAAACATAAAATGGAGCTGTTCACCTTCTTCCAATCCGAGTACAAAACCGCCCATGCACACCAGGTGTAGGAATTTGTAATGATTATCTCATTAGTTTAAAGTGGGTCTTATAGTAAGCCACAATGTAATTTCCCCCTAATCCCTTAGGTAATTAATTCTAAGCTACAGCTAATGCATGCAATCCAGATGTACATTGATTCCAGGCTGGCTTACTTGTACACAAGTCCTAAACCATTTGTTTTACAGTAATACATGGTGTGTATGCATATCGTATATGGAAAGCACATAGAACATTCTCATATATACTAGGATGATAGAATTAAGAGTGGAGTCAAGGGCCGGGAGTTTGGCCTACTGGTAGAGTGCTTGCCTAGCATGCACGAAGACCCAGGTTCGATTCCTCGGCACCACATACATAGAAAAAAAAAAAAAACAACCCAGAAGTGGTGCTAAAGCTCAAGTGGTAGAGCTCTAGCCTTGAGAAAGTCCAAGGACAGTGCTCAGGCCCTGAGCTCAAGCCCAGGACTGGCAAAAAAAAAAGAGCGGAGTCAAGAAATATAAGTGTTCAGTACACATTTGCTGAATATATATTGCAGGCTTATTATGTGCATGATATGTGATATCAAAATGTAAAAATCCCTTGGTGTAATAGAGAAGTATAAAAGTACTGGAGAGTATGTCCGTTTCATTAAAAATAGACTCAAGTTAAAATTAAGAGTACAATAGGTCTTCCAAAATAATCTAAAAGTAGATGAAACAGTCTTATTTTCTACAATCTGAAATTGGGGTTTTCTTTGGCATGTGATTATTGCTGTGCGTTCTAAATCAGGTAGCAATTAAGATAACCACTGTTTTTGAGTTTGGTACCTGTGTCTTGTATATACGTTTATTTGATTTGGGGATGGAAAGGGGAATAACAAAATGGTGAGACAAAGGACAAAGGGTGAGCCAACACACACTGATACTCACAGGATACTATATTGGAAATGAATTTGACATGAACTTTAGAGGGGAGGGGAATTAGAAGGAGGAAAAGTAAGAGAAATGAGGGTGGGGATAATAGTGTTTGACAAGAAATGTACTCATTACTTATGTAACTGTACCCCTCTTTACATCACCTTTACAAGAGAGAGAGACAGACAGACAGACAGACAGGCAGACAGACAGACAGACAGACAGACAGACAGACAGAGAACATTAAAAACAGGATCAAGCTGGTCACTGGTAGCTCACACCCATAATACTAATTACTCAGGAAGCTGATATATGAGGATCGAGTTCAAAGTCAGCAGGGGCAGGAAAGTCCATGAGATTCTTATCTTCAATTAACCACCAGAAAACCGGAAGTGGAGCTGAGACTCAAATGATAGAGAAGAAGAGTTCAGAGACAGCACCCAATCCCAGAGTTCAGACCCCACGAAAGACTTTTTTAAAAAAATACACAAAAAAGCAGGATCAGTATTAAGATATTTATAGTTCAGAGCATAAACTATTTTTTAGATTAAATAACTTATATAAAAGCCTTAATTGATCTTCAGTATAACAACACAATGTGGAAAGGAAAGGAGGAAGTTCTCCATGAAGGATATTAGATGAAGAAAAACACAGCTAGAGCCTAACTAGGAAAGTCTGGACAGAGTTGAGAGGATATAGTGGATATGTGAGGTCACATATTTTCATTTATCTCGCACATCCTTCAGAGTAGAATTGTTAAATAAGCTGGTAACTCTATCCAATAATAATATCCAAGTTGTTATTTAAAATGATCTCAACATACTAATATATAATCTCCTTCCACATCATACCAGGTTCAGCTATAGAATATAATAAATAGATCACTTCTGAACTTGGTTATAAGAATTGGCCCTTATGGACCCTCTCTTTCTCAGATCACTCATTTTGGACAAAGTTAGATTCTAGTTCATAAGACCCTCAGCAAGCTCTACAGAGATGCCTACATGGTAAGTTATCAGATTTCCAGTCAATACCCAAAAAGGAACTAGGAACTATATGCAACAGTGATGAGCATTAGCTTGAAAGTGGTTCTCCCGGTTCATCAACCCATCCCTGGATTCCTTATTTCTTAGACATAAGATAATACATGCCTGTCATTTTGAGATGTAAAGTATTAGGCTAACGTGTTGAGCAGCAGACTATTATGAGTACACAAATACTGCCTCTCCCAGGTAGACTTATAAAACTCAAATTCCAACCTGCTGAAAAGCCATGGCATAGGCATGAAAGCATGTGTTTTAAAACCCACTAAGTGCATTTTCTAATCTTATGGTTTGGATATGAGGTGTCCCCCAAAATGCCCATGTGTTGAAGGCTTGTTCCACAGCCAGTAGTGCCATAGACAAGTGGTTGGATCATTGTTGGGAGCCAGAGTGGAATCAAACTGTACCTTGACTTGCATCAGAGGATGGCTTTATTGTCTTATTGTTTTCTGGCCCTATTCTATGTAAATGACCTGAGAATTACCATATGAATGTAACACCTGGAGGTGCCCTGGGTCTGGAGGAGGGAAGAAGCAGGAGTGAAAAATAAACGGCAGTCTTTACCTGGACTGCGGACATCCGGACCCGGTGTGTCTGTCTCTCTTCTATTTCTTCCTAGTCCTTGCCCCCGATTTCAGGAACCCCAATCTGCGAACCCTGGTTTGCTGCCGGTTGGCCCCGGCAGATCATGAGGGCACTAACTTCATTGTTAGTGTTTATAGCAAACAGGCATTTAGAAGTAGGACTTGGAAGAAAGTAGGTGACTTGAAGGGTAAATGTTGTATTTATCCACTCCTATTTTTCTTCACTCTTATGAGGTGAGACGCATTATACTGACATATCCTTTTAGGTTCTGCATTACCCATGTCCAGAAATGAAGGGATCAAATAACCATTGTCTAGACTCTGCAACCATGAGCCAAAACAAGCCAACAGTAAAGTCCACCAACCAACGCTGTTATCTACGGAAATACTTAGTGGATAGGGAGTTTTATTTTTCATTTCACTCTCATCATTATATGGAAATATTTCAATGATTATAAGTCATCACACTTTACATTATGGCAATCTATGACAGGGAAGTTTTTTTTAACAGTTTAGATTTAGAGAAATCTCAGTGATAAATGGTTGAAATAGAAAATCTCCATCAAGTGATAACAGAAAGTAATTTGTAATATTCACTTAGTATGGTATAACACATTCCTCAACATTTGCAGATGACCTTTCTGGTTTATATACCTGATTCATTCATTCTAATTTAAATTCTGTGGTAAATTTTTGCTAATTACCACATATAAACTTTTCATGGATGATCAGCTTATGTATTAGAGAAGAAACTCCTATCTTGACTTTATTTAGTCAGTTTATTTTTCTTTATATGATAGGAAATATCAGACAAAATATTTATAAAAGTGTAATTGATGAAATCATTTACTTTATCATGTTTTCTGATAGGTATCTTTACAGGAATAACTTAAAAATGTTTTAATGTATACAGTAAAAATATTAATGTTAAAATCAAATCTTCAGAGACATCAGAATATCATTATAAACTTATTTTTTAAAAGTCCAGCAGTGATATGACATCTAGGTATGTTGCAGAAAAAATTAGTCACATAATGAACTGTGTTAGTGACAGGATTCCTTTAATTCTTCTGAGGTCTTCTAGGATATAACTTTAATGTTACTAAGTTAAGACTCCTAGTTTAGCAATTACATTTTATCTCATGTGAATTTAATTTTATCTCAAATGTTTAAACTTTATAAAAGTTGAATATTAGTTATTCCTTTGAGAAATCACCTATATTAAGCATTTGCTAAGAGTAAGCATAAGCTAAGAGTAAGGGTGCTGGGCTCACATCTATAATCCTAGTTACTCATGGATGAGATCTGAGGATTGCAGTTCAAAGCCAGCCTGGGAAGAAATCCCTATGGGATTCCAATTAACCACTCAAAAACTAGAAGTAGAGCTGTGGCTCAAAGAGGTAGAGTGCTAGCCTTGAGCAAAAGAGCTCAGGGATAGCGCCCAAGCCCTGATTTCAAGTCTCACAAATGAATGAGTAAGTGAATGAATGACTAAATGAATTGAGATGCCAACAGACTCAAGGCACTTTCAAAATTGCCAGCCATCTATCATTTCTGTATTTGTTATCCTCAGTTTCCTTATACCATTTCTAATCCAACCACAATCAATCAACTTGCTATTATAGCTTTACCTATTCTGCATCTTTCTTGTATCCTACAGTATAAATGCTTGTGACTGATGTCCTTCATTTTCTGTAATGTTCTCAAAGTTCATCATGCTGGAGCATGTATTTATTTTATTTGTTTGGACTACTGAATAAAACCCTATAGTGGGGATATACAGCCTCTGTCTTCCTACCACTTAATGGATATTCCAGGGTTTATTTTCTTCTCTTTTGAATTTTTCTATGTTTTGGCTATTGTGAATAATAATGCTCTGAGTATTTATGTACAAATTCATGTGTGGTCACATATTTTCATTTATCTTGAGCATGCTTCAGAGTAGAATTGCTGAATCAACTGGTAACTATGTAGTGAAGTGTTAGAGGAACTGTCCCACTGTTTTCTGAACCACTAGGACGCCTTCCCTTTCCACCAGCTGTTTGTGAAGATTCCAGTTGCTCTACATCCCTGCCAGTACTTGTCATGGCTTGTCTTTTTTTTTTATTATAACAATTCCAGTGGATATGTAGTCAATGGTATCTTGTTATTTTTCATTTCACTCACAGATTACAATATTGAATGTCCCTTTTTTTTCCAGTCCTGTGCTTGAGCTCAGGGCCTGAGCACTGTCCTTGGACTTTCTCAAGGCTAGAGCTCTACCACTTGAGCCTTAGCACCACTTCTGGCTTTTTTCTATGTATGTGGTACCTTTGTATGTGGGCCTTTGTGCATGCTATGCAAGCACTCTACCACTAGGCCAAACTCTTGGTCTGAATGTGCCTGTTTATTGTAGCTTCTTAGGAGAAATGCTGGTTCAAATTTTGGCTATTTTTAACTTTTTTGAAAATATTAGGGTTTGGTCTCAGCGCCTTCATGTTTACTAGGCAAGCACCCTACTGCTAAGCCATACCCCCAGCCCTTTTTGTCTATTTTCTTAAAAATATTAGGCTATATATAATTTTATTATTCAGTATTAAGCATTCTTTGTATATTTTCTTTCTTAACTGTATTATTCAGATTGTATAATTCAATGATTTAGACATATGATTAATTTTGTTGTATTCTGATTTATATCCTGTATTCACTTATTAGCTCTAATAGATATCTTCATGGATCTCCTACCTTCAGAATTCTGTGTCTATAAACAGAGATCATCTAGCTCTTCTTTTACAATCACTGTTTTTCTTTTCTGTGAACCAAGGAAATTGAGAGAATTAATGGGTTTGGGAGAGATAGAGGAAACTTCTGCAAAAGGTGACATGGATCAAGATGAATTATACTCACAAAGGGACATGTTGAATTGAAACTCCTTTATACAACTCCTTAAAGATAATAAAAAAGAAAGGAGTCTGTGTTGAAGCATGACCTTTAGATCTTGCTCCGGATCTTAAGAGGAAATCTCTGAGTCTCTCACTATTAAGGCAGTTGTGACTTTTTTCCTAGTATTTATGTACTTGTTTATTCATTTTATTATTTAATTTTACAGCCTCATTCTGGCTAGGAAAATCTGACCCTTTCCCCTTTTTGTGGTAAGTCCTCCACAACCTTGCCTAGTCCAGACTGGAACTCAAGATCTCCCTGCCTTTCCTTCCCCAATAGGTTGGCTTACACAAATATAACATAGCATTTAAAAAAAAATAAGAGAAAAGTTTCTCAGATACTAGTCACACTTTTTCCAAAACTTGCCAAACTTTCCTACTTTAGTGCTTTTGCTATTCTGATTATCTTGTATATATTGTGTATGTGCTGGTCCTTGGCCTTGAACTCAGGGCCTGGGTACTGATCCTAAGCTTTTGTGCTCAAGGCTAGTGCCCTATCATTTGAACCACAGCTCCACTTGAAGACTTTCTGATGATTAACTGGAAATAAAAGTCTCATGAACTCTCTTGTCCAGGCTCTCTTTGAGCTGTGAACCTCAGATCTCAGCCTCCTTGAGTAGCTAGGATTACATGTTTGAACTTCAGATACCTGGCAATCAATGTGAGTATGTGTGAGTGTGGGCTGATCCTTGGGCTTGAATTCTGGACCTGAGCTTTGTCCCTCAGCTTTTGGGCTCAAGACAAGTGCTCTATCATTTGAGCTACAGCTCCCCTTCTGGCATTTTTGGTGGCTAATTGGAGATAAGAGTCTCATTGGCTTTATTGCCCAGGCTGGCTTTGAACTGCAATCCTCAGATCTTAGAGACTCCTGAGGAGTAGCTAAGATTCTAGGTATGTGCCTCCAGCACCCAGTAATCAATTCTTTTTTTTTTTTTTAGACAAATATGCCTAACCCCACTGCTTCAGAAAGATAACAACATTTAGTTGTTTTATGATGTTCAGGCTTCCAAAATATTTCTAAGATTCTTCTTTTGAAATTACTGGCTTTACTATAGCTTGTGGTATTTTCTTAGCATCATATGTACATAAAATTGTACATGCCTGTACATGTGTGTGTGTGAATGTGTGTGGTATTTGGGACAGGACTTAGCAGGGCCTTGCAAGCTAGGCTACAATGCTATCACTTGGTTATGCCAACAGCCCTTTTAGTCCTATTTTATTCCTCAGATAGGGTTGATAATTTTGTCCTATCTTAACCTTGAACTCACATACCTCCTGACTCCTGAGTAACTGGGACTATGAAATGTGCCACAATGTCCATTTTTGTCATATTAATTTTTAATTGGTGCTGATACTGGGGCTTAATCTCAGGGTATAGTGTTAATTCTTAAGAAAATATGAATTGTGCAAAAATGAAATCTAAATCTTTACTGTGAGGAATATCACATAAGTGGATTTAGAATGACCATTGACATTCCTCAAGTCTATAAAGAAAGAGCTTGTTCATTAAGAGAACTGTTATGTTTCTAACATGTTTGGAAAACTGAGTGTAATACTACTGGAATTGAGATATTTAGGTATGTGCAAAAAGGAAAACCATATATGGCTTTAGTCTTATATCTGTATCATAGATTTCTTTGCAGTCAGCATGTAAATATGAAGGAAATGATTCAAAACAGACTTCTGAGTCCTCACACCCAATGCTACCCTAACACCTACACTCTTGGATTACTGGTAGGTTATTTGAAGTAGCCAAGCTTTAACTTCTCTCCTGCACATTATCTGCTGGACTGGTTTTTGATGAGTTAGTTAAAGTAATATAATTGTGCATGCTTATCCAGTGCTAGGTATGTAGTAGCCTGTCAATGAACAGTAGCTGTTACCAATAAAATCACATAGTAGCCCAACTTCCTATCCCCCTCCATCCTACCTTCTTACAGCTAAGAAATAAAAAACTTGGTGGTTTACCAAGAATAAAGACAGCTATTAAAAAGCCTAGACTCAAATCTGAAATCTCCCGCCTCACAGTCTACTTCTTTCCATTTTGACACACCGAACAAGTCTCAGCTTGCAGAGTGTAACAAGGAAGCTCATTTCATGGCTATCAACTAGGCAGAAAGAAATGCGGCATGTGGACCTCCTAATGAAAAGTAAACAGAAAGACCTTTTAGTCCTCTGGTTGCAACTCACAATCCTTTTGTGCAAATTGAATTCATTTTCTTATTGCTTGAGGATAAAATAAATTCCATTATTATGCTCCATCACTATTTCTACATTTTCCTGGCTATGAATAGATTCCATTTCTTAGAATTAAAACAGGACACCGTGGTTGATCACAAGAACCATTGAGAAATTATAGGGGAAAGTAATAAAAATAACTTTCACTGGTACAAAAGGAGTAAAAAAATAACCTCTAAAGTAGTAGCAACAATTTCATTTGAAATTTTCCATAAAATTAGACTGGAGAGTTTTTGTGTCCATACATAAATCATGTATAACCTTTGTAATGATTTTATATTACCTAGCCTTCCAGGAAAATCATTTTAATAATATAAAATTGGTTGAGACCAATTTGAAGGAAATTTGAATTTTTAATGAGTATGTTCTGTTAGGTATTTTATTTTTTACAACTACTGATTATATCTTTTACTAATAGAATTTGACCTGAGGGAAATGACATTAAGAAAAAATTAAGAAAGATCATTTTTACATTGTTCTTTGTGATTATCCAGTGTCTAGTTAGGAGAGAGCCAAACTTGTAACATTGATACTTTAATAAAAGGTAAGGTGGTAGGAAGGAAATACGATCCAAACTTCTTGGCTTTCCATCTTCAAAAGAATGAGATATCTTTTATCTTTATAAAAAGGCTCCATGTTTTTACCAACCTTGAGAAAGAAGAAATTATCCAGCTCTAGAAGCCTTTCAGGATAATAAACATATTTGATCAGAAAAGAAGCACTAAAGAAATCTTATTATTCAGACATTAAATATAAAGAACAAAAACAAAATAAATATTGAACACTGATCAGAAATGTGACAACTCACATTAAAAAGGAAATTTGAAACCACACGCTGGTGGCTCACATCTGTAATCCTAGTTACTCAAGAGGGCTGAGTGTTGATCAAGGTTTGAAGTCAGCCTCTCACAGGGAAGTCTTTAAGACTCTCATTCTAATTAACAAGCAAAAAATAGGGAAGTGGAGCTTTTGCTCAAATGGTAGTGTTAGCCTTGAGCAATAAAGCTCATGGACAATGCTCAGACCCTGAGTTCTAGCACTAGGATGGGCATGAAAAACAAGAAATAAGAAATTTCATAAATAATAGTAGCTACTTTTCATAGAAACTCTAAAACTCACCCTGCATTTCTTTTTTTCATATATTTTATTGTAATTAATAGAAGGTACATTACTTCACAAATATTGATACCCTTTTGTATGTCATGGTCCCCATTTCCTACCTCCGCTACAACTTGATTTCCCTCCTTCCCTCTCCTATTTCAAATAACCAATTAAGCATATATAAAATGTATCAGATAACAAGGAGAAATATTGTAACAATATCAGATAACCAAGGGATAGCAAGAAAGATGAGAAATAACATAGTACATTAAGGACAACAATCACTCATTATATGGCTTTTGTTTCTGTATCCTGGAGGTCCTTACATTTAGCGTCATACTATATGGCCTTATGTATCTAGATTTTGTCCTATTGTGAATCTCTGCTAGGAGAGCTCAAGGTTTCTACTGATTGAGGGAAACCATTGAGCCTATGTTCCTTTGAGTCTGGCTTACTTCACTTAATATGATTTTTTCTGAGTCTTTTCATTTCCTTACAAATGGGGCGATGTCGTTCTTTCTGGCAGCAGCATAGAATTCCATTGTGTATAAATACCACATCTTGTTGATCCACTCATCAACTGAGGGGCATCTGGGTTGGTTCCATATCTTTGCTGTGGTAAATAGTGCTGCAATGAACATCGTGGTGCTAGTGGATTTAGTATGTCCTTGTTTCTGGATGATTGGGTAAATGCCACGTAGTGGAATTACTGGGTCATAGGGGAGCTCTATATTTAGTCTTTTGAGGAACTACCATACTGCTTTCCACAGTGGTTGAAGGAGTTTGCACTCCCACCAGCAGTGTAGTAGTGATCCCTCCTGGCCACATCCCCTCCAGCATCTGTTGTTATTAGAATTCTTGATCCTGGCCATTCTAACTGGAGTGAGGTAGAATCTTAGAGTTGTTTTGATTTGCATTTCTTTTATGACCAGAGATGTCGAGCATTTCTTCATGTGTCCATAGGCCTCACCCTGCATTTCTATATGGCCATTATACCTATGTGTCCTCCTTTTCAAGAATTTCTATATTTTCTTCCTGTAGTATTGCATCTAGTATCCAGTACATACCTTAGTCTTGGAGTTGTCTCTGCTAGAATATGTTTAGCTATGAGTATCTTTAATAGTTATTTGAATCTTCAAATTATCTTTTTCATTGAGTAAGCTTTATTATTAAATTTTATGTTTTGTGAAACTTATTTGTTTCATCTAAAATTTGTCCATAACTATTTTTCCTACATTTGTAGAATAAAGATTTTATTACCTTTCTCATTTCTGGTATTTGTAAGTTTTGTCTTCTCTACTTTTCCTTTTGTTTAGTTATAAGTTAATAAATATTCTTATTGGTCTTTTTAAAGAGGCTTCATATGTTCTCCAACTGGTGTGTCTTGCAGATTGTACTCTTAGCTGCACTTTTGCTAAGTTGTCCAAAGTCTCTATGTGAGCTAGGGTAGCTCCAGCTTAGCCATATTTAAAAAACAGTAGAATAACATGGCCTAAAATTAGCTTCTAGAGCATAAACCTGCTTTGCAAGAATTATCAAATACTCACTTTGCATACATATATTTGGAAGAAAAAATTAACCCTACATAAAATTTCCAAACTTCAATCAGTAGTGAATTTACTTTACTTATTCAAAAATGCAGTGCAGCTATTTGGTGATATAATAATGGAAAAAATGCCCCTACCAATTGAATAAATAAGAAATTTCAGAGAGAACTGGATAAACGATAAAGGAAATTCAACCCATTGTTACATGCTATGACTGGATGATTGCATGCATATTGTGTGATTAGCTATTAATGTACAGTACTACATGTTTTGCATTGATTATTGCAAACTTGCCTAGTGTTCTCCAATGGGGTACTGAGAAAAGCTAATTTTCTCCCAACCATATGGTTATTTCCTGGCCCCACTGTTTTCTATTTACCCATTGAAGTTACCCTATGCTAGTCGAATTTGCCTTTGTTTAGTGATTGTTAGTTTCAATAGATGGGTCCTTTTGGGTGGCTGCTCAAGCTCATTATGCCTCTATTCCCAGCTCAGGAAGCATTAGCAGGAAAATTTATTTTAAAGTAAGTAAAATTTCCTCACTGTATTGCATTATAACACTTTGCTTGTATGTATTCTATATGAATTCTTTTTCTTTGTGACTGGAAGTATTTCAGGGCTTTTCAATGAATAACCAAATCCTTTCAATATCATCCGTATTTGGTTAGTGCTTTGTGTGTTAATCATGTCAGCCTAACTTCACAGATTAATAAACGTATCAAGCTTCATTTTTCTGTTGCTTAAAGATACATTTTCTCCTCCCCCTCCCAGTTCTGGGGCTTGAACTCTGAGCTTAGGGTGCTGTCCCTGAACTTTTCTGTTTAAGGATAGCACTCTACCTCTTGAGATAAAGCTTTACTTCTGAATTTTTGTGGTCAATTGTAGATAAAAGTCTCAGGGACTTTTTTTGTCCAATCTGGCTTCAAACCATGATCCTTAGATTCAGCCTAGGATTACAGGCATGAATCACTGGCACTGGGCTACTTAACGAAATCTTTAAGACTCCCTCACTCTAAGAGGGGATGGTATGAAGGTTATGGGCTTATATATCTGGAACTTTTAGTGTCTGCTAGAGTTACTGATGGGGTTTAATATAGGTTATAAAACAAAGGGAAAAAGAAAGAAAAAAACTGAACTGAGAACAGTACAAGAAAAAATCCATTTGTTTCCATTTCTTATTTTATATGTTCATATTCATTGAGCCCTTGTGATCCTCTCCTAAGAATAGTCTCCCTTAGTCTCGCATTTAGACTCCTGTTGAATTAATCATGTCCAAGTGTAATTTTCCACTAGGTTTACTTACAGATTTTCAGGCACATTCTACTTATTACAAATGAGGGAAACCATGCACTCTGTATTTCTTTGGATCTGGCTTACTTTAATATGTATTTTTTCAAGTCTTTTCATTTCCTTATGAACAGGACAATGGCATCCTTTCTAATGGAAGCATAGAATTCCATTCCATATGAATACCATATTTTCTTGATCCATTCATTCACTGAAGGTTCCACTGGGTTTGATTCCCTATTTTAACTTTGGTATACAACACTGCAATGAAAGTGGTTGTGCTGGTGGCTTTAGTTTGGCCTGGTTTGTGTTCTCCTGGATAAATGCCCAGGAGCAGGACTGCTGGGTCATAGAGAAGTACAATGTTTATTATTTTGAGGAACCTCCATACTGCTTTCCAGAGTGGTTCTTTTTGTGTTTATTTGTTTAGTGGTAGTATTCTTGTCTCTCAGCTACCTATTCTTCACTGCATACTACTCTTAATTGTTTTCATTTGTGTACAATCAAGTCTCTCTTCCATTCCCTTCTGTTCTCCTCAAAGCAAAAGCTCTATCCCTTCTTAGCCCTATCTCCCATAGATAACCAGCACAGAATTTTCTCCACAGATGTAGTAGAAATCAGAAGGAACACCCCAACTCTAACAGCTGGATTATCTTATGCTTTTATTCTTTACTCTTATTTCTCCTATGAAGCCATGGGCCTTGCTGTCTCTAAGTCTAATCCTTCCTATACACTGGATCTTTCTCCTTTCCTTCCTAGCCCCTTTAGCCTCCTATCTTCAAATTTTTATTTTCGTTTGCTATCTGCTTTACTCAAGCTGGTAGACCAAACAAAATGAAAAAAAAAAAAAAGCCCAACCTTCTCCTCTACAAATCCTTATTACCCTCTGATACATCCATTTCATTCATCTTTTTCCCTTAATAGGCATACCTCTTTTAAAAATTATCTTCTGGGGGCTGGAGTTTAGCCTAGTGGTAGAATGCTTGCCTAGCATGCACGAAGACCTGGGTTCAATTCCTCGGTACCACATACATAGAAAAAAGCCAGAAATGGTGCTGTGGCTCAAGTGGTAAAGCTCTAGCCTTGAGAAATCCCAAGCACAGTACCCAAGTTCTGAGTTCAAGGCCCAGGACTGGCAAAAAATAATATTATCATCTGTCATCTACTTCTCATTTTGCCACATTTCATTTTCTCTCACACCAGTAACTTCCAAGTGACTAAGTATAGTGGATAGTTCTTAGTCTTCATCTCAGCTGATCTTTTTCCTTCTGGAAAGCATCCTTTTATTTTGTTATCCAGTGACATTTTTACTTTTTTCTGCAACCAACCTGGCTATTCATCTTTCTAAATTCTTCAGGGGTCTTACTATAATTCATCACATACATCCTCTTCAAAATCTTCAGATATTATTAAATGTCTGTGTTTCAAGCCCAAATATGTTTCATGAATTTACCTGCTCCTCTGCATACCAGAACTTGAGAATTCTTTAGGTGACAAGGCTCACACATCTAAAGGAAGCTAAACATTTGCCTCCACTGAAAGCATCCTCTTGATGAAAGATGCCATTGGCTTCCTAGAGCTACACCAGAAACTTGAGGGGTGGTTTCAGGGTGTTTCTTCATTCCTTTGTATCTCAAATGAGGACTCTTAATAAGAATTTCTGACTCTATTTCTCCAGTAGTTCACAAGCCCTTCTATCTATGTTCATGTTCCCTAAACAGTTAATCTTTCACCATAATTGTAACAACAAACTGCTAATTACATTCTCTACCTCTAATCTTGTCCCTTTTTAGCTACTGCAAATGTTGCTTGGATAATTTCCAAATGTAGATGGGAACACCTTGTTCTTTTCAGTGGCTCCAGTGTCCATAGACAAAGATCACAAAATCCTAATCTTAAATACCAAGGTCTACTGGAATCCTGGTTATTTATAGTATCTTTTTGCTTTGCTAAACTCAAATTCTCTCTTGTCTCAGAAGCATTATTTTGTTCTATTTATTTACTTATTTATTTATTTGCCTAGAATACTGTCTATCACTCTTCTTCAGTTCTTTCAGATAATTCCTCATAGGCCTGTCTTCTCTGGCCACTTCTATATCTTCATCAGGATGGATGAGATATCTCTCTTCTGTACTTTCATTAAATCTCTCAGCATACCAAATGCTTTGCTTACTTGTTTGCTTCCTCATTAAGTGGTACTGAATGTATAAATGAAATCCTTGGATTTTCTTAAAAGTCAGAAGTCATTGCCATCTCTACTGTTGTTTACTTAAATTTGTTTTAGACAAAAGTGATTTAAAGAAGATTTTATTTCAGAACATCTTGTCAGGCACATTTCCTGTGGAAAAATATGTTGTTAAGGTAGTGGGATTTTCAAATAATCTAATATCCTAATTAATTCATAAAATGGCCTCAATTAATTTATAATTCCCTTTAGAGTTTTCTTATGTATTTTCTTTTTTTTCCCAGTCTTGTGGCTTAAACTCAGGGCCTAAGCTCTGTCCTTGTTTCTCAAAGCTAGAACTCTACTGCTTGGGCCATGGCACAACTTCCAGCCTTTTCTATGTATGTGGTACCGAGTAAACGAAGCCAGGTCTTTGTGCATCCTAGACAAGCACTCTATCACTAGGCCAAACTCCCAGCCCTCTTATATACTTTCATAACTCTATGATATCTCATTTTTGCATCATTCCTCTTCCCTATAGATCTTTCACTTTCTGCCTTGGTAGCATTTCAACCACATAACAGGTTATCAGGCTCCTGTGAGTTTGTATGAGACCATTTTACACCTATTACTTGAATAGTGGTAGTTCTTAGCAAGAAAAGAATATTGTAGCACAGACAATGGCTATGCCCTGATTGAATCCATATTGTTGACAATTTCTTTGTTCATGGAAACTACAGAGGGAGTGTTAAGTCCCTGTCCTAATACCTGTGATCTAGTAGCAGTTACTAAAATGGGATGGTAATTTCTCCATATGTATTTTCTCTAGCCCTTTGTTAAGGTCAACTATACCTACTGAGAAAAATGTTTTAATGGTTTCTGTCTATGCCAGGCCAACTATTTATATGTACAAATTCTTATTATTCAAGTTTATAAAACTTGAGAGAGCACACATACACAAACTCACACACCTTTTATGATGAAAAAAGATCTTGCTAAGATTGTTGCTGCCTTGGCTACCAATGTGCAAGAAAAACCTGCTGTGAGGCAAAGTCCTTCTGCTTTCAGTGTGACTCCTTAATAAGAACCATTCAATTAAAAAATCCTTCAAACTGAATTTCCAATTTACTTGTACCTAAGCGCTTAATGTTCAAATTTCATTCAGATGTTGGACATAGCCCAAGAGTATACTTGGACTGTCTTCTGATTAGCAAACAATATTGTAACCTGTGGCTATTTGCTTTACTGCCCTTCAACTGTTGAGGCTACCTAATGCCTTTGCTGAAACAAAGCAACTCTCTGGGGCTGCCTGGTACCAAGGTTACCTGTCTGTGCATGTTGATTTCTGGCAGTCAACAGGCATGCCACTGTGCTTCTCTGTGTCCTCCTGCAGAAAGCAAGGGCTTGGTCACAGCTGGTCAAACATGAAGGTTGTATATATCAGTCTATCATGTCTATGCAACTCCTTTGTTGCTCTGCTCACCTAAACCTAATTGGCTAACAAATTTTTCAGTACACACTCTTGATGTAATTTTTCAATCATATTTATGTCCTGTGGAGTTCATGTTCAAAGGGGAATCATTTGGCCTTCATGTCTCTGTGGCAGCAGTTTATCCTAAATTATAGCTTATATTTTAAAAGTTTGTTCACTAAGTTGTGAGAATATTTGGTTTATTCACAAGCTTATCTTATTCAGCAGAATGTGAGATGTGCAAATATCAATTACTGGTTTGGTCCAGAATGTATATGGAGGAGGTGATGGTGTTTGTCACAAGGATTACAATTTGTAAATTATTACATACTAAACCTATGAACTGCTTAAAGCATACCTATGTTTATTATGAAGAAGTTAAAGATTCTGTCTTTAATTTAATTATATACTTGTGAAATGGTCCTAAATCAATACTTTTGCAATCCTTCTTTATATACAAGCCCATAAACTGGGACTGTAGTATGTACTCTGATTGGAAAAAAATCATTCAACAAATTCAAGAAAAAGATTATTGAGTGGCTACTTTATGCCAAGGCTGTGCTAGATTAGATACCAGGGATAAGAAGATGAACCCATATGTTCACTTGCCTCAAAATCTCCAGATCAAGACAGGCTTGTGAAAATGACATGGGCATACTGCCATAGGAATGCATAGAAAGTACAAAGTGTGTACAAGTGTATGTGTGTATGTGTGTGTGTGTGTGTGTGTGCGTGTGTGTGTATATATAATTTTCAGAAGAATGAATAGAATCCATAAAAGTGTTGGTATGTAGCCCTAAACATAGCTTGTAGTGTTTGGTTTCCAGTTACCTTGGGTAGAAATGACTCATTATAGCAAATGTTATCTCAAGTCTTCCATCAACAGACTAAGTAATTACAAATTACCATTTGTAATGCAATAAAGAATGAAAGCTGAACTTTGCAAACTTTTTGCTTATCTTTAGGAAACTGGTAAAATGAAATGAAAGGCCGTACAATTCCATTTGAAAAGAGTGTGTGGTCAAATATGGCAATATATTTTTTTTTCAATTGTGGGATTTGAACTCTGGGCCCAGGCACTATCCCTGAGCATTTTGGCCCAAGGCTATCGACCTAATCCTTGAGCCACAATGCCACTTTTGGTTTTCTGGTGATTAATTGGAGATAAGAGCTTCATGGACTTTTAGTGCCTGGGCTGGCTTTGAACCTCGATCCTTAGACCTCAGCCTCCTGAGTAGCTAGGATTACAGGAGGCATGAGGTACCACCCTTAGCTGAATGAGGCAATATTTTTAATACAAATATTTGGAAATATAATTAGGTAGCACAGGCACAGCCAATAATGCATTGACAACACAAGAAAACTTTTTCATGATTTCTTGCATTAACTGAACCCATGTCAAAGGCTTGTGCCATTATGTTGTGCCTCTCTGCCGCTCTATCAGTCCTTGTCTTTGTCTATGTCTGCTGCTGTAAACAAAATAGTCTTGGTGGTTCATAATGGCCAGAGGTTTGCCTGGGCATGGTGGCATATCATGGTGGAAGTGATGGGAGGATTGTGGTTTGAAACTAGCCTGGCCAAAAAGTTAGTAAGATTCCATGTCAAAAAAAACATATGAACACGATGTAATTGTTTGAATAAGGGGATGAAACAGTGATGGAGAGGGTAAATTTGATCAGGGGATATTATGATGCATGTGTAGAAACAAAAGAAAACATGTAATCAGTGTATATCAATAAATAAAATTTAAAAACCATACTGGTCATCAGGTGCATATCTGTAATTTAATTTACACAGAAGGTGTAGAGGGAATACTGTCTAAGACCAGACAAAAGAGTGAGACTATACCAGAAAAAAAATCTAAGCAAAATAAAAAGAAAGGCTGCGAGTATGAGTCCAGTGATAGAGTCCTTGCCTCTATCTTGCATAAAGTCCCAGTGCCATGCGAAGTAGAAGCTTATTTTTAGCCTTCTAGGCTGAGAAGTCCATGATCAAGACAGCCATGACTTGGTATCTGATAAAGACTATAATTTTTTGCTTCTAGGATGATGCCTTGCTGCTGTGTTCTCTGAAGGGAAAGAACATTTATTTTCTCATATAGACAAGATGAAAGGGAAAAGAGCATTTAAATAAGTTCCTTCTTTTCCATCAGGATTATTTATAATGTTATTCACAGAAGTGGAATCCTCTTGCCCAAACCCCCACCCTCTTCAATAGTGTTTCTTTGAGGGTTAAGTTTCTATATGAATTTTGAAGTAGGCACAAATAGTCAAACTCTTGACCTTCAAAGTCTAACAAAAAAGCATATAACAATCTACATACATATTAAATTTCTTAGTAGTAACATTAAATAAGGTAGAAGAGATAAGATTAAGTTTACCAATATATTTCATATATATTAAATTTAACCCAACATATTTGAAATATTGTATCCACATGTAGTCTACATAGTTATTTAGGTAAGTTATTTAGTTTTGCTAATTCTAGGTAAACTGTCTCACATTTTATGTTAACCAGCTATATTCCCAAGACATCAATAATCATGTGTTACATGTGGTTACCATATCGGCCACCAAAATTTATAGATCTCTTACAGATGTAAATACACCTCACATTTAAGGGTCTATATGTGAGGTGTAGAGCTCTGCAACATTTTTTGTGTATATGTGCTTATGGTGGGGCTTGAACTCAGGATCTTGTACTTTTGCTTTGTTGTTCTTTGCCCAAGTTTGGTTCTCTATCTTTGAGCAACAGTTCCACTTCTGGCTTTTTGGTGGTAATTGGAAATCAGGATTCTTATGACCTTTTCTGCCTAGGCTGGCTTTGCCTTGCCATTCTCTAACTTCATTCTTCCGAGTAGTTAGAATTACAGGTAGGAGCCACCAGTGTCTGGCTCAGTGCAGCATTTTTTCTGGGTCTCTCCATTCCAAATATACTGATACTCAAAAAATGCTCTTCAATTGGCTCCCTGTGCCAATGTCTGGCTGTTTTGTCATTCGGTTATCACGTAATTAATATTTTTAAGTTCCTAGTGTATACCAATTTTATGCTAAATTTTGGGATGCTACTGTGATCTACATAATTAAGACTCTTCCTTTCAGATAGAAGATAAAAAAAACAAGCAAATAAAACCACACATAGTTACATGAGCTGAGATGAAAATATCAGGAGATATGAAGGTTCCTAACATGAGGACTTCTTTTAGTATGGAGGGAATGGGATTACTCATCAGTGAAGGGGCCTTAGATATGAAATCAGAATAATTGTTTGTGAAGGGCTCTTGGAATGTTTGAAGATCTAACAGGAGTATGGTGTAATTTCTGTGTAAATAAGGCAAGTGGGATTTACAATGAAGTTGGGAAGGTAGGCAGAGGCCAAAGCATGAAAGGCCTTTAGCACTTTTAGGGACAAGGACACACTCAAACTGATTAACTTATGGTATACATGCAAGTGGATTTCAATCATGTAATCCTTTGGAACAATTAACAGACAATTTAACAAAATGAATACAAAGATGCCAAAACATGTCTTGTCTTAGTGGGGGATGGGGATGAAAGGGAGGAGGGCAGATAAATGGAGAATGGTAGCAAATACAGTTATAGTACTCAGGGCACATGTGTGAAATGGAAGTAGGAGACTTGAAGAGATGAGGTGGGGGAGAATGATGGAAGGGGTGACCCTGCATTGTACATGTAAATTGATATGTTGAATTGGATTTATAGAAATCTGTTTTTAGCTATAAGAATGTCCTACATTGATATCTTTGAGAGAAGTTTTGTAGGTAAACCTGATAGGTTCTGGTGATCAGCTGAGTATAGGAAGTCGATTGTAGGGCATGAGGAAAAAGTATGACTCCCAACTTCAATGAAGTGTGGAAGAGTATTTAAGAGCTGTCTTAGCTCTCTTGTGGCATGCTGAAGGTTTTAGGGTGAAATATCCATCACGTAAGATAGTAAATACAATGTTAGTTTATCTCCTTTGTTTTTGCTTAAGTCAGAAATTTATAGTTATTTGATGCCACTGGTAGGATAACAAAAAGAAAAAAATCAACAATATTCCATCCATATTTCTTACTCTTTTACTTACTGAGTAATCACAGTGTAAATCACTTAACAGTTTTATTGCTTTGAATATTGTTGTCTTTTCTTTATCAATGATATGATTTTTACATTGACACAAAACTATTGCCATAAAACTGTCATGAATAGAGGTTGATGACAGTCTTTTCAGAGGAAGGCTAAAGGGAAACAATAAAAAGAAATAACTTGCCTTGATCTCCAAGTCTCTTAAATCAATTAGGAAGGCACAACAATAAAGCTTTTATTTTTTGTAAGATTTGTAATCATCCTTAGCTAGTCATTTCAAAGTTGTATTTTGCATTGCTCTTCCTCATAGCATTAGTTATTCAATGACTGACATACCTCCTCTTCAAATTGAAATATTGAAGTGCCAGATAATTCAAACTGCTTTAAACTCATGTTCATTCATTTATTCATCTAAGGGATTATTATTAAGTATCTAGCTTTTTTAATAGCATAGGCCATCCTCTAGAAGTTCACAGTATTGTGGTCAAGGCATAAATGAATATAAATATGAAGAAAGATGATGTTAGTAGTGATGTCCTTAAGAAAACAGAAAGGGGTAAAAAGTTGTCACACAACATAGAAGATATCATAGATCCTGATGATGGAAAAAGCTCTCAGTACAGGATATCTACTTTAATTAACTAGTGAATTAATTAGTTTGGTTTCTGAGTCTCGTTGGGTAGCCCCAGCCAGCTTGAAACTCATTTGGTAGCCTCCAAGTTCTGATCCTCTTCTTTTACCCTTTTGAGTGCAATCACCATCATTGGCCTAGAAATCCAGTTATACTGATAATGTGGTTGTCTGGAAGCTACAAAGATGTTAACCAGGCAAAAAGTGTAAGGAAGGGTAACCTACGAAGAGGAAACACATGCATTTATAAAGTTCCCATGGTATTGGAGGGCAGGATACATACTGACAGGTATAAAAAATATAAACTCAGGGCTGGGAGCGTAGCCCAGTGGTAGAGTGCTCGCCTAGCATGCACAAAGCCCTAGGTTCGATTCCTGGATACCACATATATAGGAAAAGCTGGAAGTGGTGCTGTGCCTCAAGTGGCAGAGCTGTATCTTTGGGCAGAAAGTGTGTCCAAGGACAGTGGCACAGACCCTGAGTTCAAGCCCCAGGACTGGCAAGCAAAAAAAAAAAAAAAGTGAACTCAGACTCAGAGGGTGAGGGTAGTATTGTGCAAGATGAAGGCAAAGAGTCCTATAGGAAACAGATAAAGGTTTACAGAAAATCACTGGGGAATAGATGGAGCCCAGGAGTGGGCATGCAGTAAAAGGATACAAACAAGGAATCAGGAAGACCAGACCAGATGATCTATGGATGGGAGGCTTTAGTTTGGACAAGGAGCACAGAACTAGCGTAAGTTCCTCTGTTGAAGGTAGTAGCTAAAGACCAACACTGACACAGATCAGCAGAGTTGTTAAAGTGGAAGGCCTGAAATCAGATGCAGCTAAGCTTCAAACACCTACTGCTTCCACCTAACTGCTGTGTGAATTCACACAAGTTTTGGTAAATTGGATGTAATCTTTACCACAGGTTCCTGCAGGGATGAAATCAGACTATGCACAACAAATTTAGTGAGCTCCATAAATAAAACATTATCACTTTGTAATTTAGTGACTGACTTAAAAAACAAAGCAGCATTTCTACATTTATGGGAAATCTTCAGGGGAAAAAATAGTACACACACCCAAATTTGCTGGATCCCTCACTTTCTGCAATCACTTGTACAACAATAATACTGTTTATGGATTCTATTTTGATTTTGAGATAGGCTTCACAGAAAATGGGCCCTGTGTAATAATATTGACTATATGTGAAATTTATGATCTTATCAGCTGCCTATCTTTATATAATATGTACAGCAAACAAACAAAAACATGCTGTTGGTAAGAATCCCTTAGACACAAATTACATGACATCATTTTCTAAACTTCATTATTTACTTACCATTAAAGGCTTATATGGGTCCATTAATAGCCTGTGAATCACAAATCAATTATTTTACAATGAAGCATAAAATTAGTTTGAGAGACTCATACATAGGGAGTGTATGGTATATTGGCTTCTTTTCAAAAGAAGATTAAATAAAAATTTATAAGGAGAAAAAAATACAGATGACATGTTAGGTGATGGGTAACTAATTGTGCTTTAGTCTAAGAGCAAGAACTACTTGCCTGGAATTGTAAAAAGCCTGCGTTAGCATTTTAATTTAAACTTAACAATAGACTTCACAAACATAAAATTATTCTCCAAATATGATTAAATTCCAAGGGCACCCTAATTTTGGACACATAAATAATATATAGGAAGTGTCAATTACTGTGACTGGCATTTTGTGTTTGTTGAAGGTGCTCTCTGTAATACATTTACCTAAGTTATTCAATTGTACATTTTAACAAAAATGTCAAACTCCTCTTTCCCTTAATTACTCTTACCTATTATCTTTTGAAATTATATGTATGATATGTGCTCACTTCAGATAACATGGAAGACACTGAAAGCAGCAGAATGATCACCTGTGATCTCATCTAGAGAAAACCCCTAGTGTGCAGGTGCTTTTAGCACATTATTTCCTAGAATATTGAATTGGGAATTCATAACCTTGGTGTTATGAGTCTCTGTCATGCCTATATTGTTAAGATCAAGAAGAGGCCTTAATTGGCAATTTGCTAATCTGGGGACACATTATGTATTTGTTCAAATAATACTTTAAAACAAGCTTTATTTTTTAATTAAAAATTAATATATTTTAATTGACACATAATAATTATGTATAATAAGCAGATAGGGTAATGTGTATAACCTCAGCACATATATGATATCTTTGTGTTAGAAATATTTGAAGTCTTTATTGATAGCTAATTTGAAGTACTCAATCATTGCCAAACACAGAAATGAGCTTTATTATTTTTTTAAATGTGTGTGTGTGTGTGTGTGTGTGTGTGTGTGTGTGTGTGTGTGTGTGTATGCATTTCCTGGGGCTTGACTTGAACTCAAAATCTAGGAGTTTTTCCTGAGCTTTTGTGTTCAAGTGCTCCATCACTTGAGCCACTGCTCCACTTCTGGCTTTTTGCTGAGTAATTTGAAATAAGAGTCTCACTTACTTTCCTGCCCCGGCTGACTTTGTGCCATAAACTTCATATCTCAGCCTCCCGATAGCTAGGATTACAAATGTGAGTCACTGGCTCTCAGAAGAACTTATTTTTTCTTTTTAAATTTAGATTTACAAAAGATAAAATCCCAAACTCAACAGTGTGAAAAGTAATTAAGTACTATCTAGTTTCTTCTATTTTAATGTTTTCCATTATTATAGTATTTCTGTTATAATTAATGAATCAATGTTGATTTATTATTATTAATTTTCATTCATCTAGAGTCTACCTAATGTTCTTTTTCTGTTTCAAATAGACATTAGATAAACTCTAGTTGAATACAAAATTACCTGACTATAATTGAATACAGTCTATTATGTTGTTCAAATTGTTAGTTTGTCCAATGTAATAAGCTTTTTCAGTTATCTAGTGTGTCTGATGCATGCTTATTTTTAGTCTTCCTTTTAAATATGTTGCACACTATATAAGAGGAACAAATAGTGATATTTCTAAAGCTGGAAACTTTTTCTTACCAGCTCTCTTATTGAGTTGTAAGTCTTTGAGATACACATGCATACACACACACACACACACACACACACACACACACACACACACACACAGAGGTACATACATAAGTATTGGTATGTTAATTTAATTATACAGAAGAAAAAGGTTTTGTTATGACATTTCTGGTATGATATATAGGAGAATATTTTACTCTTAGGAAAGTATTGAAGGGTAAAGTATTGCAGTGTCAAACTTTTATGCATATGTGTGTATACATCCATATTTATGCATTTAGAGAGATCAAATGCAGCAAGATACTAAAACTGGTGAAGTGTGGTAAAAGAATACAGATATTTTCCTTTGGCTCTGTTCTTTCCTGATGGTTTTGAACATTCTAATAAACAAATGGAAAATAATCAATAGAACCAGAAAAATCCATTAATGTATGTTAAACACATCATGTTCACATAAAACATTAACATGTAAGATTTTAAAAATTCTTTTTTAGGAAAAAATTCTTCTTTTTGAGTAAGTAATGGTTGGAGGGCTGTATCTATCTTATATAAACCATAGTTAACTTAGTACAAAATGAAGTAAAATCACTTGTAAAACAATGAGTACAGAACTCTTCTAAGTTTCTTTTTTTTTTCTTTTAATGGCATCCCTTTTGTCCCTTTTGAGATTCCTTTTCCTATTGACACTCCTAAGGTATTCCAGCTTGTTTTTATAGCACAAGTAATTATTCTCACATTTATGTTTACATCAGTTTACATATGTAACTAACTGCAATAATTAAAACAGGCAGAACTTTTATTAGCAAGTTTGGTGACAAATACAGCTGACTTGGTAAATATACAACTGAAGGGATGTGAAAATGTACATGGATGGATACCAGAGTACTCTATCAGTTGCAAGTTTTCAGTATGTTGGAGTACCAGCTGGGGTATTTTGGAGTGCAACTATGCAGAGCTAATTTCATAGGTTGATTGAGTAGAGTTTAGTTAGAATGTAGTATAGCAAAAGATTCACCAAACCTGTCTGAAAATAGGATTCAATATTTTTTATACACAGTTAAATTCTGTCCATAGTAATCTGCTTTGGATCCAGTTAGTTTATGAATGATTCTGTCTATATTACTACCAATGCCTTCCTCCAGTGAAGCTAAATTAACTGGATTAAGACAGTGGTCAGCACAGAGAGATATGAGTCACTTTCCTTTGTTGAAAAAGTGTTTTAATTCCAGGAAAGTAGACAAGAGATTATTTTTCTTTGGTGATCTTGTTCACCTTGTTTGTTCGCTTTATCTGAGAGCACAGAAATGGAGAGAACAAATGCAGCCATGGTACTCATTAGACACTATACTGGACATGAATGATACAACTTGTGGGCAAGAACAGGAGGGAAAACCCTAAAGGGAGTAAAGGAAGGGGTAACATTGTCCAAAAAAGGAAAGTACTCATTAGTGGACTTATGTAACTGTAACCCCCTGCTCATTACCTTTATAATAATAATATTTTAAAATTATCTCTAGTTATCAAAGGAGGTGTCATTTAACAAAGTAGTTTATGAGTACAGTGTATCTTGACCAGTGTCACCCCCCTTCGACATTCTCACGCTTTCACCCAACCCTTCCCTCATTCTCCTTCTGAAAGTCTGTGATTCCCTCCTATTCTTATGAATCTGAGGGCGTTTATTAGAAAGGATAATTAGAGGATGCTACTCAGGGATTTTCTCATCTGCAGAGAGAATGGCATAGACATCTCTATCCTAGTGCTGTTAAGTGGTGCTGGTTATTTATGAGGCACTTGTGCTGCAGTTCTGTTTCTGATAAAGCAGTATTGACAATAGATGGTATTTTTGGTATTTTGCTTCTCTGATGGATGAGGCTCTTTGCAAAAGGAATGTTGATTTTTCTGCTACATCATCCTTTCTAGGGGAAGAAAGTGCTCTCGCTTTGTGAGCCCTGAGACTTCTGTCTCAGGGAAGGTTGGTATCTCTGTCTTTCTTGTAAGTGACATAGCAGACAGCTGAATTTGATTTCTCTCTCTGTTCATTGAACTCGAGGCTTAGCTCTCTGAGGGGGTGAAGGCAGAGAAAGTATACAGGGAGGCTTTTTTGGCTCCCTGTATAAGATCCAGTATTTTTCTTCTCTTGAACATGTTGCACTTAAATGCTACTCTTCTCTTAGGGGCACCTTTCAGGTTTCTGGCTTTTTCAGGCAGAGCAAAGAACCCTAATTATTTCACTTTCAATCAATTTTGAAACCTCAAAGACCAAATTGACTCTTCAGATCTACTCAGATGCCAAAGAGATATGGACAAGAAATTGCTATATGCCTGCCAGCAGTGGCTATATTCTAAGCCATCTCTTGATTTTATTTTCTATGTAGTGGTCAAGCATTGTTGCCAACACTCAAATCAGTAAAACAAAATGTTTCAGCAAATACTTTAGAGAATAAAGTCCATTTGGCATTGAAAAAGTCTCGGCAGTCTTTACGACTGGCAAACAGATTTTTACTATTATTTCTACCGCCATTGAACTCAAATGTGGTCATGGAACTTGCCTTTGGCCAGTGAAATGTCATTGTGTATTTAATTCCCAGGGTTTGAATTTCTACTTCTCTTTTCTTTAGCTTGTTGGGAAAATCTCACCTTCATGAATACTTAAAAATAAAGTGCTTATCAGTCTGATGACTTGTTCTTTTGCTAACGTAATTTGAATTATTACCTGGTACATATAGTTCAATTTATTCAATAAAGCATTTTCAGAAAGAAAACACTGATAAATGGAATATCTAAATGTCTCCTATGCCCTATTGAAGGCTTAGTGACTTCTTTATAAAGCAAATATATTAGTATTCATTTTTATACATTGACTAAAGCAGAACAAATAATCTATTCTCTTAGCCATTTGGTGGCATTATTTTCTAGCAGCTTGCCATTTTGCTTGTCAAACATATACTATTGAGCAGCTTCTATATTCAAGGTAATATGCAAACTATGTTTATGGTAGTTATAATAGTGTCTAAATATTGTGTACAGCTTGCCACTACAGACTGAATTATGTCTCTTTAAAATGTATGTATTTGTGGCCTGGAGTTTAGCCTAGTGGTGAGAGTGCTTGCCTAGCATGCATGAAGACCCGAGTTCGATTCTTTGGTACCACATATGTATAAAAAAGCCAGAAATGGTGCTGTGGCTAGAGATATAGCCTTGAGAAAGCCCAAGGACAGTGCCCAGGCCCTGAGTTAAAGGCCCAGGACTGACAAAAAAATAAAATGTATGTATTTGGACTGGGTTGTAGCTCAATGGCAAAGTACTTGCCTAGCAAGTGCAATGTCCTGGGTTCGATCCCCCCCCCCAAAAAAAGAAGAAAAGACAAAAAAAATAAAATGTATGTATTCAGTCCATAATCTCCCACATGACTGCATATGGAGATGGGACTTTTAGGCTGTAATTAAAGTTAGATGAAGGGTTATAGGTATGGCTCAAGTAGTAGCACGCTTGCCTATTAAGTGGAAGGTTATGAGTTCAGATACCAGCATTGCAAAAAAAAGATAAAAAATAAACACATATCAGTGAAATCCTAAAAGTAGGATTATAATTCAATAGGACAGATGAACTTATAAGAAAAAGTTATCAAGCAGGGTGTGGTGGCCTATTCCTGTAATCCCATTGGGAGTTTGAGGATTATAAATTTAAAGCCAGACTAGGCTGTATAGCAAGACACTGTCTCAATAAACAACAAAATCATAAAAAAAAAAAAGACTGAGGACTTTTTCTCTTCTTTCCACCATATTTAACACTAACAAAAGACCATGTGAACATCACTTTGATCTTAGAATTCTAGCTTACAGGACTTCTATCATATAAATTTATACTGTTTAAGCTGCCTAGACTGGTATTCTGTTATGTCAGCTTGAGTTGGCTAATCCCTTTGCTGAATCTAAGAACTTTACAACTAGAATCTTTATGAAGACTGTAAGGAATAAATGAAGGGCAACAAAATAAAATATAACTATGTATTATATGGCTGATCATAAATTTCAGAAATGTGCAATCCTAAGAGGTATTAAAGGGAATAAAGCAAATCTAACAAGTCTACAGACAAGACTGAAAATAATTCATACCTGTCAGATTCATGAAGGCATATGAAGAGAAAACAAAATACCAACCAATCAACCAATGAAATCAGGCTGTTTATTTATTGGAGAAGTGCTTAAGATTGTCCTTCAACATTATAGCTCTGCTAGGTCACAATCCTGTGGCTATGCTTGTTAGTCAGTCCCCAGACTCTTTCCATAGTCATATTCCATTTCTTTTGTATGAAATCTTGTGATCTTTATTTTAAGTGAGTCATGAGTGTACAGTAGTCTGGCATCATCTATTTTAGGTATTATGCATTGCATAAGAAATAATTAGTTTTTGTCACTGCAATGAGATGTTTGGAATTAATATTCATGAAACAGAAGGGAAACCTCTATGGAATATGATGAGTTGTCCAGATGTATGATACAGATTATAGGGTATCAAGAGAGAGGAGGAAGTAGCCCCCATAGATCCATTTACTGTGGAAACTCCATGTATGAGAGATAGCATAGGTGAGCAAGAACAACCTGAGACCAGGAAGGTCTCAGAGACATAGCCACTTGAAAAGTAAGAATGTTTTCATCAACACTTTTTTGGAAAATACCACAAAGTAATAAAATCATTTAATAAGAATAGAAGAGGAAATAAAAGTGGATGACAAATGTTTGAAATACTGAAAGCAGATAGAGGACTACCTACACTAAAGATATTTTGATTCAGCTCAGCCACCTCTGGAGATTCCCATCTTGGAGTAATCAGGTATTACAGTAAAAGGAGTTGAGTTTTATATGCAGGGCTCCAAAGGTAGGAAATGTCTCTGTCCTTGCTAAGTATGGCCTTTTTTGCAGACTTGTACTTCTCAGGAAAAACAGGTTTCATTCCTGAGAATTTGAATTGAAGGAGGCTTAAAGTTGACATTTTTAAGCATAAATAGGGTAACATCAATATTGGATGGAAGAGATTAAGCCAATTTACCTAACAATGGGATCAACCCTACTTCCCACTCTTAGGAATTTCATTTCAGTCCCTCTACCTGCCCCCCTGAAATCTAAATAGCATGGATTTTTAACTGAACAAGAATTGATACACAAACATCTTAAGGCAGTGCCCTCAAACTTTCGAGAGTATGAATGCAGTTAAGTAGAATTTCAAGAACAAATTGATTGTTTTTCCAGATGTGAAAGTACTCAGAATATTTGTCCTCTTGAAAAATGACTAGAGAAATTAATTTACAAAAATAAAGGGATAAACAAAAAATTAAACGTCGATTTTGAACATGAGGATTTGAATACACAAGAATTGCAAAGGAAATTTAGGATGTCCAGGTCAAGGATACAACTAACTTTAGAAAGCATCTGGAAGAAATTGAAATAGAAGTACTATGGGAAGTTAAAATGGACAGGATCAAAAAACTAATAACAACAGATGCTGGAGGGATCACTACCACACTGTTGGTGGGAGTGCAAACTCCTTCAACCACTATGGAAAGCAGTACGGCACTTCCTCAAAAGACTAAACATAGAGCTCCCCTATGACCCAGCAATTCCACTACTTGGCACTTACCCAACTGTCCAGAAACAAGGGCATACTAAATCCACTAGCACAATGATGTTCATTGCAGCACTATTTTGTGGGGAATGTCACATTAGGAAAATGGGCTGACTGGCCTGTCACCTCTTGGGAGGTTTGGCTATGGTTTGTGATGTAAAATAAGGCTACCTCGAACCCTGGGATTGGCCCCGCTGCCCTCTCTAACAGCACCTACCTCACCTTGCCCTACCCACCTTTATGCTGATAGACTCCTGTGTCTTACTTTAGCCCCTTGTACTTTCCCAATAAACGAGTTTCTACTGTGAGAGTCTCCCTGGAGTGTCTGTGTCTTCCCTCTGGAGAGGGAGGGCTGAGTGAAGGCGGCCAGTCGGCCCGGCCCTAACCTTTCTCTGTCTCATCTTAGTCAGGGCATGTTCTCCTTGTCGCTCCTGCGGGTCAGGGGACAAGGAGTGCTAAAAACCCCGACACTATTTATCATAGCAAAGATATGGAACCGACCCAGATGTCCCTCAGTTGATGAGTGGATCAACAAGATGTGGTATTTGTACACAATGGAATTCTATGCTGCTGTCAGGAAGAATGAGATTGCCCCATTTGTAAGGAAATGGAAAGACTTAGAAAAAATCATATTAAGTGAAGTAAGCCAGACTCAAAGGAACATAGGCTCTATGGTTTCCCTCATTTGCCGTAATCAGTAGAAACCTTGGGCTTTCCTAGCAGAGATTTGCAATAGAGCAAAACCTACATACATAAGGCCATATAGTATGACGCTAAATGAAAGGACCTCTAGGATATAGCAACAAAAGCCATATAATGATTGTTGTTCTTAATGTACTATGTTATTTCTCATCTTTCTTGCTATCCCTTGGTTATCTCATATTGTTACAATATTTCTCCTTGTTATCTGATACATTTTATATATGCTTAATTGGTTATTTGAAATGGGAGAGGGAAGGAGGGAAAACAAGATGAGGGATGGGGATGTGGGGGAGGGAAATTGGGACCAAGACATGAGAAAGGGTATCAATGTATGTGAAGTAATACACCTTCAATCTGGTGAATATAATGTAATCCTTCTATTAATTACAATAAAAATATATGAAAAGAAGTACTATGGGAAGAAAACTGAGGAAAAGTTGTTGGTGTTCTCAGATCTTCTAAGGCTTTATTTTATAATGCACTAATTAACCTATTAAATAGTGCTCCACCTTTACTTCTTTCCTACTTTGGTTGGGCCAATGTGAAATAACATGACTTTATACTTTCATTTTATAGTTTCCATTTTTGTCAAAAGATATATACCGCTTTTAGAAATTACATAATCAAAAATGATCAAAAGTGATTGAAGTAACAGCACATAATTACCTATGTTATCTATCCATAAAGTTAGGGAAAAAAACTACTAACATTTATATGCAGAAAGGTAATTTTGTGTTTCCTTTATTTATAGATATTTTAGAAGTTTACTACACTATTCTGTAGATTATTCACTAAGTAAATTAGATAGGATGATTTCCCATTTTGTGGGAAAAAAAATCCCTGTAACCACCATTTACAGGGAAGAATTTATACTAGGAAGCCTAGCACAAATAATACAAAAAATTTTGAAAATGTGTTTATTTACATCCCAAATATGACTTCTTTCTAAGATGTTCAAAGTCTCATTTTCACAGCTGCAATTAAATCACTTTTTAGGACAATGTTTCATTTGGCTGTATTATGTTAATTATCAGCTAGATGATGTATATAGTTTTCATCTTTATGTACTCATGAATTATTCAGAAGTGTTCTCATGAAAATGAAGAATAGAGAAAGTCAGTTTCTTTTTTCCCCCCAAAATGGTCAGATGTGCTTTACTTAGAAAAGAGTGGGTATGAAGTGGATGTAGGTACGGGGGGAGAAGGGAGAGTAGAAAAGTAAAGAGAAAGTAGGTTTTTCTCTCGTTCTCTTTTAAAATCTTTTCAAAATTTATTCCAGTTGAAAATCGCCTAACTATCCAATAATGAGAGAATGCTCAAGTGTACTATAATGTATTAATTTGACAAAAATGGTGAAGCTATCAGAAACTAATGGTTGGAAAGACAACATAGCTATATGGGAAAACATTCACATGAAACTGAAAAATGAGGATATTAAACCATGTACATTATAGTGATAATTGAGAGTAACCATAGGAAATATTCAGAAGAAAATCTAATAAAGTAATGATGATCCTCTTACTATGATCAGACCATCCATGACGTTTCTATATTTTACAAATGGTCTGCAATGCGGTACTATTATCACAAGAGAAGCAGAGCAAATAAGCAGACTCTTACTGTTGATTTAAATGTCTGTTCCCTACAGACTCATGGGATAAGTGATTCTTCAGCTGGTAGAACTTTGGGAAGAATATGGAAAGTTCTGGAGGTGGGATCTAGTTGGAGGAAGGAGATCACTATTTTGCCTGACTCATCCTCTCTATTTCCTGCCTTCCATGAGATGAAAGAGCCTTTTCCCCACCATGCTTTCACCACCACGATGTTCTGATTTTCCCTGGGCTACTCAAAGGATCCAAGGCTTCTGCACTGAAACCTCTAAAGCCCTGAGACAAAATAAAGAATTCGTCTTTTAGGTTGTTTTTTTTTCAGGTATTAGTCACAATGATGCAAAAAACACACAATGATGTATTAGTTTCTGCTTGTAGTTGGGCTGTGTGTTGAGGATATCAAGAAGAAAAGATATTCTTAGTAATAGATAAATTTCCCTGGTGATACTCAGGGTCACTACTGTATATTTAATATAAATTAAAGTGGGCAATTAATATAAATCTCATTGAGATCTTAAATGGAAATATCAGTAGTTAAATACTTCCTGGGTACTTGTGATTTTCATGTGTAATTTATTCAACCCACTCAACAATTGTATGAAGCCTGTGATCTTCAGATCTCAACTTCCTGGTGTGAGCCATTAGCATGTGGTCCTGTCAAGAACTAGGAGAAACAAATTTTATCATACTACTTGCAGGGTAATAAGTTAACATGATTTAGATCATGACTACTAAACATTATCCTTGTCATCTTCCTTGTGAGATAAAATTTTTTGAATTAATTTCTGCCTATAATAGATGACTTATAATTGTTTTTTTTTTAAATATTATCCTAGGGCTGGGAGTTTGGCCTGGTGGTAGAGTGCTTGCCTAGCATGCATGAAGACCTGAGTTTGATTCCTCTGTACCACATACATAGAAAAAAGCTGAAAGTGGTGCAATGGCTCAAGTGGTAGAGTGCTAGCCTTGAGAAAGCCCAAGGACAGTGCTCAGGCCCTGAGTTCAAGCCCCAGGCCTGGCAAAATATCAACCAAGACATGTTTATTTTGGAAAACACAAGTTATAAAAAGTTTTAGCTTTAGGAGCAACATTATTTTACTTTTCTTGTTTATGGAAACACATTTGGAAGCCAAATGCAATAAGCTGCTATTCTTGGTGGAAAACCATGATTTTTTTTTATTATTATCTGTCTCTACCTAAGAGAATAAAATCTGTGTCGAAAGGGAGTTTCTGTAATTTGACAGTATATTTTCAGCTCTTAAAATAATGTCTGTTATGCACTACCTATATAATTAAGTAGGACCTATATGAATTTTTTGTGCTGCAGATATTCTTTATGCACTGAACATTTTTGATGCTTTCCAAATGTATGGGTTGATGTACAGTGCTGAATTAGTGCTTTGTGCAGATTAACTTTTTTTATTAAAATAGATTTTATATTTGATAATAAAACCACAACAAAATATGGAAGTACAAATAAAATGAAAATAAAGAGAAAACATGGATTTGAATTCTCATTCTCATTTTTTAAAAGAAAAAAGTTTTTTTTCTTTTTTTATTGTAATTAATAGAAGGGTTGCATTATATTCACCAGATAGAAGTTGCATTACTTCACAAACATTGATACCCTTTCTCATGTCTTGGTCCCGATTTCTGCCTCCACCCACACCCCTCATCTTGTTTTCCCCCTTCCCTATCTGATTTCAAATAACCAAATAAACATATATACAATATATCAGATAACAAGGTGAAATACTGTAACCATAGAATTCCATTGTGTATAAATACCACATCTTGTTGATCCACTCATCAACTGAGGGGCATCTGGGTTGGTTCCATATCTTTGCTATGGTAAATAGTGCTGCAATGAACATTGTTGTGCTAGTGGATTTAGTATGTCCTTGTTTCTGGACAATTGGGTAAATGCCAAGTAGTGGAATTGCTGGGTCATAGGGGAGCTCTATGTTTAGTCTTTTGGGGAACTGCCATACTGGTTTTCATAGTAGTTGAACGAGTTTGCACTCCCATCAACAGTGTAGTAGTGATCCCTGCTGGCCCCATCCCCTCTAGCATCTGTTGTTATTAGATTTCTTCATCATGGCCATTCTTAGTGGAGTGAGGTGGACTCTTAAGAGTTGTTTTGATTTGCATTTCTATTATGACCAGAGATGTCGAGCATTTCTTCATGTGTCTATAGGCCATTCTTATTTCTTCTTCAAAGAAGTCTTTGGCCCATCTTTTAATGGGATGGTTGTTACTTTGGAGATTAGTTTTGGAGTGATTCAATTTTTTGAGCTGTTTATATATTTTAGATGAGTCCTTTGTCCATTGTATGGTTAATGATCTTCTCCCACTCTGTAGGCTTTCCATCAATTTGCTAGCTATGTCCTTTGCCATACAGAAGCTCTGCAGTCTGATGCAGTCCCACTTATCCAGACTTTCTCTGATTTGTTGTGTTTCTGGGTCCTTATTAAGAAAATTTCAACCTGTGCCAAGGAGACCTAGTGTATCTCCTATTCCTTCTTGTACAGTTTTCAGTGTGTCGGCTTTTACCTCCAGGTCTTTGATCAATTTGGAGTTAATCCTGGGGTAGGGTGACAAAGAAGGATCCAACTTTAGTTTTCTGCAGGTGCTTAACCAGTTCTGCCAGCACCACTTGTTGAAGAGGCTGTCTTTCTTCCATTCTATTTTTTTGGCTCCGTTATCCAAGATTATGTGCCATAGGTTTGTGGGTTAATATCTGGGTCCTCAGTTATATTCCATTGTCTTCAGGCCTGTTCTTGTGCCAGTACCAAGCTCTTTTGGTCACTATAGCTCTGTAATAGAGTCTAAAGTATTGAAATTCCTCCTGCGCTTTTCTTTCTGCTAAGAATTGTTTTTTTCTATATGGGTTCTTTTATAATTTTATATGAAATGTTGGATTGCCTCTTGTATTTCTTTAAAGAATGACATTGGGATATTGATGGGTATTGTGTTGAATTTGTAGATAGCCTTTGGCAAGATTGCCATTTTCATGATGTTAATTCTTCCAATCCAGGAACATGGGAGGTTTTTCCATTTCTACAGTTCTGCTTTCATTTCCTTTTTCAGGGTTTTTTCATCAAAAAGGTCCTATACGTTCTTAGTTAAGTTAATTCCCAGGTACTTTATTTTCTTTGAGGCTATTGCAAAAGGAGTTGCTTTCCTGATTGTTGCCTCATTCCTCTCGTTGTTTGCATATAGGAAGACGGTTGATTTTTGAGGGTTAATTGTATACCCTGCTACCTTGCCAAAGTTTTGAATCAGCTCAAGCAGCTTGGGAGTGAATTCTACAGAATCATGTGTGCAGAAACATGTCATCTGCAAAGAGGGAAAGTTTCACTTCCTCTTTCCTTATTTGGATGAGAGGACAGTTTTCAATAGATGAATATACCTGTTTTTATCTCAACTCAAACTTATTACCATTACCTGTTATATGTTTTCAAAAAAATTTTTGTAGGTAGAAATACATGATTCAGTAGCTTTTGGTATATGTTTCTTGAATTAATAATGATTTTATTGTCTTTGGCAAGAGTTGTGTTCATTCATATGCCTTTCCCAGTAGAGTGCTCACTGAATGAGCCAGTTCCCAAGGTCTGAGCAGAATGTTGACAGCTAGGTTTTACAGAGTATTGTCTCATGCTCTGGAGAGCCAAGATGGCAGTGTCAGAAAAAGTTCTCCCCAGGGTAAGAGGTAAAAACGTGTTGGGGCTCTTTGGAGCTCACTCATGCATGGAAGATTTCCCTGCTTAATGTAGGGAGCCTCAGGGAGCCACCTGGGGTGACAGTCTCTCCTGAAACTACCTGCCAGGTGTCCAGCTATTGGATTCAGTGCCATGTACATAGAAAATAAACACCCAATTACAATGTGTTATGCATATGGTAAAAAGTGTGTCAAGAGACAATCGTGAAAAAGGAGTATTATGAAGTCTAACTTAGAACAGGGAGAGCCTGAAGAAATCAGATTCATAAGCCTACAATGTCATATCTCTGGTAAAAACCCAGTAGAAGTGCCATTATTATGACCTATGAGGGCAGCCTAGCTATGGAGCTGTAATATCCTGTGGGTCTGGAAGTTGCTTTCATCTTGGTATCAAGATGGCTGTGCTAGGTCAAAGAGGTGAAAGAACATTCCTTCTTAAATTCCTAAAATGCTGTCCCACTTAGGGGATTAGAAAAAATACCTGTTCTTGTTTGAGGATTAAATAATAAGATAGGAGCTGCATGCCATTTTTCTCTTTCTTTCTATATGACTGCACTGGTTAACAGTAATTAGAGATCATGGGAACTCACTCCCTCTTGATCTTATGAATCATGCTGTAAAAACAGCGACCACAGCATTATACACAATACACTCATAAAGCAGTGAGCATAAAAGCAATCATGAGGCATATAAATGCTGCATAAAGAGTTCCTGTCTATACATAGCAGCTCACATAGTACACAGGAAGTGTGAAAATCAGTATCGTGCAGCTGATTTCATTTGGCTTTCTAAGTTTGATTCTTCCTTCCATCATACTTGTTTATCTGTATAGGTTTATTCTCATTTAGATGGATGTTTGAGGAGTGGGGTGTGTGTGTGTGTGTGTGTGTGTGTGTGTGTGTGTGTGTAAGTCTCTTTCAGGGCCTTTTTGCTATTTATTATACCCTAAATAATTTTCCAAAGTCTACCCAGGAGGAAACAATACAACACTGTGCATAAGGGGAACTTATTCCCCGAGAATTTAACACTTCATGTTCTACACATAACCTTCTGGGAGGCTGTGTGCTGTCTGAGGAAGCACCCAGGTACATCCCTTTTCTGTGCTCTTTAGTTTGTCTGAATCAGTCTTGGGTTAATTCTTTCCTGCTCTCTGCCTCCTCCTTTTTGTTTCACCTTTGCACTCTTTCATGTTGTCAAAACTGGGACCAGAACCATTACTCTTCCTGGGTCCATTCTGAAGGATGCTGAAGAATGAGAGGTGGCATCTCACAGCCTTCTGTGAAAACTGGCTTAAGCTTTGTAGTATTTTTGGAATGAGATGGATGTTACATAAAACCAGCTTTTGGAGGAAGAAGTGATTGCCCTTATGCTATAGCTTTAATTGTGAATATGCCATAAGGTCCCCCACACCACCAAAAGGGAGAAAAAGAGGGCTCAGGTGGTAAAGGTTGGATTTCTCACAGCAATTCTCCCATGGTTCTAGATTCATTTCATTATATGGAAGGCCACTCCTCCAGAAATGTGTCTTCACTAAAAAACAAAATAGCTTTGTAAGCTTATACACAAAATTTCACAGACCCTACCAAGTAGTGAAATTTAGTGAGGCGAGAACAACTAAGTTACCTGACCATCAGTAAATATGGGCCTATTTCTTTTCTTTGTAATGTGTTCAAAGAAATTATGAATCCAACAGTGATACATCTTTTTATCCATTAGATAGCAAGGAAACTTTATTTCCCCTTGAAAGCTATTGTTTACTAGTCTGGAAGGCTAGCTGACAACTTGAGTGGTACTGACAGAGAACTGTTAAGTTGACAGCACAAGTAACCAAACTTAACTTTCATCCACTCTGCCTAGCTCCCCAGGAGCTCACCACAAACTCGAGGTGGAGAGCTGAATTATGCATTCTCATACATAAGATACTAAAGTGATTTTGAGTTTTATTTCTTCTAATTTGATCCATGATGGGGTAAAAAATATATCTGTGGTACAGTTCAAACAGTCTACAATCTTCTTGCATTGAAACTAACTTTTGTAAAATAAAGGCTGTTTGTCTAAATGGTTTAAATATGTGTGCATGAATGTCTAATTTTCTCAGTTTTTCTTAAAAGTGGCATTTTAAAGTTATGACACGATAAAGATTTGTACCCATTTCTCTTGTAATTATTTTAATTACACCAGCTATAATTGTTGCTTTTCAAAGAGACAGCCAACCAAGCTTTTTACTAAGCTTTTACTCCAGGAACCAAAAAACTTTTCTTCATTGTAAACTCTATTTTTTAAAAAGAAGCTACATATTATGTACTAAGAAAAATAGTTTATTTTTCTCTCAAAGTACCAAAGAATCTCTTTCATCTTCTGCTCTTCTATCAAGCTCATTACCACTTTACATTTGAGCTTCTCTCTGCAGGCTCATCAGGGTATATTTTATCATCTTCAGGTAGAACTTAAATTTTCCTAAAGCTTTCATGGATTTTTCTTTTAAAAGATTCTTCTTTGAGATGATAAGTCTTTTCAAAATCAAATGTTAGCTTTCTTTTATTTTAAAAAAGGAACAAACCAGCAAAGCTGATCACCCTTTAAACAGCAATTCGCATTTCAATTTTATTCATGTGTCTTTGTGTCTATTTGTGTTTATTTCTTTTATAACTTCTTTACCCCACTACTCCCCCCCCCCCACCAACATAGGGGCAGGAAGGGATATTCATCTTCCTTAATACCTCGTTGGAAACAAAACGGAAGTCCCCAGGGAGACCATATTTCTAATGCTAGATGCAACTGAAAAATGTACTTAGGTTTGGAAGTACTTTAGTAAATTCACAGCTCCTCTACTACCTTAGCTTATTTTTTCTTCCTTAGCCTACCTTTGGAGAATTTCTCCCATTGGAACTTTTCCCGTCATGGAACATAGAGGTTTTCTGAGTGCAACTCTGTGGATTCTTCATGCTGAACTTGTCTTTGAAGGGAAAGGAAAGATGGGCTTGAGGTATGTTTAAGCATCTTCAAGCTGTGCCTTCTTCAGCCTGAGGACCCTAGCTAGCCCTTTTAAACCCAGTGAGTATGACACAAGCAGAATCTGGTAAAGTCAGTATGGCCAATCCATTTTCAGGACCCCATTGTTGGGGTCCTGTCTTTCTGAATAGGAGCCAGGGCTGTTCATGCTGAGTCTATTCTGAGGCACAGCTGGAGCATTCTCATGCAAAGAGCAGCCTTCATCTGTTTAACTCTCTCTTCTGGAGCATTTGTTTAGATAGATTAGAAGAGTGCCCTTCTCCACCAGCCAGGTAGGAGAACAGCAGTTTCAAAGCTTCTGGCTTCTTTCAAAAATGTACCTGGGTGGTTTGAATGTTGTTTTGAAGACTATGTCAGCTGGAAAAACAAAAGGGCCTAACTAGGTTCTATCTTCAAATTGCCACTAAAGGAAAGTATCTTAGCACAATCTTCATGATGAGAATAAAGCAGCCTCCAAATTCAAAGGGAACAAAAACATGTCTAATAAGTAACTATATTATATACTTCACCTGTTTCAGAAGTTGAGTAAAACAATTTTTTCATGAAGCAGTTTCTCCTAAGCAGGAACAAGGCTGGAGAATCTCACAAATAGTTTAGAGAAATCATTGCTCTTCAATAAATGACGCCCTGCTTACAAAGGTTTTCATTTCCTCTCCTAACCATCTCCAACTCCTTTGATTTGTCATGTAAGTTTCTGTCTGCTCTGGCAAACGTTATATTTTCTCTCCAAAGAGCTGGAGTTAAGGAAAGTGAAAAAACAAGGGTTATAAAAAGAGGAACAAAGTGTAATACATTTTTTAAAAACTCATTTTTTCGTTATTGTTCCTTACTCAAGTTCCTCTGAGTTGGAATTCCTAAGCATAATTGTGTATTTTATATACCTAGCTGACATTTATGTCCAGCTTCTACCATTTACAGGGCCTTTCTGAGGGAATTAAAAAAAATACAAAACATGACCACTAATTTTCATATGTAAATTGTAGGTAGGAAGTATACTTGAAAGGAAAAGTAGTGTAATAGCTTCCTGTGCCATGCAGGGAATCAAGCTAGAGAGCAAAGCTAGACACTCCAAAGTTAAGAGTTCTAGTTTTTTTGATACTATTATTGAGGACTTTAATAACATTTATGTCTCCTGCCTGTTCTAAATCACTCCACCCAAATTAAAGAACCCCAAATTGCCCATATAGGGGTAGTTTCACTGGAAGGCTGGATTTGATTTCTGATGGAAATTGACCTACCAAGGGTGAGTTATAGTATTGGAAACTTAGCTAGGATATTGCAAGTGACTCTTTAAGTTTGGTTGTTCTTTCACAATGTGATATTTAAGGGACAATGTTAGTATTGATTTGAAAGATTTTTTTTCTGTATAGTTTTAAGAAATTTATCACAGTATGGTGACATGCACCTGTAATCCCGAGACTGAGACAGGAAGATCACAATTTTCAGGCTAGCCTGGGCTATATGGTGAGATTCTGCTGTCTCAAACAAAAGAAAAATGTTTGTTAAGTTACAAAATTGTAATTGTGTTTTTAAAAAAGCAAATGATACAGTTGCATGTATACACATACATGTTTATGTGTTATATCACAGTTCAACAATTTTTTCCATTTTACTTTCTTCACCACCAGAAATGACCCATTCTGCTACCCATATTTTGTGCACACCAATGTTTTCAACAACATAAGCACAAACACATTGTTTGTTGTTGTTGAAATAGAATCATATTGTATGCACTTTGCTTTTTTCCATGTATGTGGATTTCCTTGCAAACTAGTAGCTACAAATTTCATGTTGCTCCAGTTTTGTTACATATTTGTGAAAATAAAATTACATGTTTGTGAAATTCAATTTTAAGTTTATTTAAGTAGGATCATAACACTGCTTTTTCATTTTATTACAATTTCCATTATAATGATTAATTCTCATTTGTATAATGGTTTGCAGATTATGCATCTTTTTCAATATGTGCCATCTTATTAAATATTGAGACTTCTTGAGGTAGTTATTATTACCTTAGAGGAATTGATGCCTTTCCTCCATAATAAAACTAATAAATGTCAAGTTAGCATTCAGCCTGGGCTTGTCTTACTCATGCTATTAGAGAGCACTTAATCCTCTGATGATGTTTAGAAATGTTGGAAGGAAACTAGGTAAATCCCTACTGGATGGCATTTAGAATTCTCTTTCACCATACCAAAAACCTGTCAATATCATTTAACAATTTTTGTTTATAAGTTTATAAAAGCACAACCTTTACCTTATCTACCATATCTTTTTTATTGTTGGGATAACGTGTAGAGGGCTTACAGTTATATTTGTCAGGTAGAAAGTGCATTACTTTGCACACATTGATAACCATTCTCATGTGTTTGTCCCCATTTCCCTCCCCCTCCCAATCATCCTGTTTCCCCCCTTCCTTTCCTATTTCAAATAAACAAATAAACGTATACACAATACACCAGTTAGCAAAGTCAGATACAGTAACAATATGAGATTAACCACGGAACAAAAAAAGAGATGAGAAATTACACAGTACATTAAGAACAACAATCACACAAGATAAAGCTCTTGTTTCCATATCCTAGAGTTCCTTTCATTTAGTCTCATCCTATATGACCTTATGTACCTAGGTTTTGAGCTATTATAATCCCCTGCTAGGAAAGTCCTAGATGTGTACTAATTATTACGAATGAGGGAAACCATTGAGCCTATGTTCCTTTGGGTCTGGCTAACTTCACTTAATATGATTTTTTCCGAGTCTTTCCATTTTCTTACAAATGGGGCTATGTCATTCTTTCTAATGCCAGCATAGAATTCCATTGTGTCTTATCTACCATATGTTTGTTTTGCTATGCCTATTGTAAAGAATTGTAAATTCTATGAGAGATTTTTTTCCTTAATTCAAGTAGTTTCTTATTTATTAAACTCATGCATTGTTCCATGTAAAATATATTTCCACACTTATCATTTGCTCCTAACCTCATTTTATCTACATATTCTTTTGACTGAGCTCAATTTGCTAGCTATTAGTTCCAAAGCCTGAGTGATTCATCTGATTCCAAGTGCATTATTTCTCATTTCATTTTATACTTCACAATTTAACCCAAATAGTAAATTTCCTTTCTGTGCATCTTCTAAATTATTAGCAGAGAAATACACTTCTAAATATGAGAACGAAAGCTTGCCCTTGACCTCTTGGTAAGTAGAACATTGGTCTCAGGAATGACATGGCACTGTTCATTCCAATGGTATTTCTGCTCCTTTTTTCATATATTTTTATTGTAATTAATAGAAAGGTTACATTATATTCACCAGATAGAAGATGCATTACTTCACAAACATTGATACCCTTTCTCATGTCTTAGTCCCCATTTCCCACCCCCACCCCACCCCTCATCTTGTCTTTCCCCCTTCCCTATCCAATTTCAAATAACCAAATATGCATATATCCAATATGTCAGATACCAAGGTGAAATACTTTAACAATATGAGATACCCAAGGGACAGCAGAAGAGATGAGAGATAACATAGTACATTAAGGACAACAATCACTCATTATATGGCTTTTGTTTCTATATCCTGGAGGTCCATTCATTTGCATCATTCTATATGGCCTTATGTATCTAGGTTTTGCTCTATTGTAAATCTCTGCTAGGAGAGCCCAAGGTTTCTACTGATTATGACAAATGAGGGACATTATTGAGCCTATGTTCCTTTGAGTCTGGCTTACTTCATTTAATATGATTTTTTTCTGTCTTTTCATTTCCTTACAAATGGGGGGATGTCATTCTTTCTGAAGCAGCATAAAATTCCATTGTCTATAAATACCACATCTTGTTGATCCACTCATCAACTGAGGGGCATCTGGGTTGGTTGCTATGATAAATAGTGCTACAATGAACATCATTATGCTAGTGGACTTAGTATGTCCTTGTTTCTGGACACTTGGGTAAATGCCAAGTAGTGTAATTGTTGGGTCATAGGGGATTTCTGCTCCTTTTAAAATTTATCTTATTATATTTTTTATTGTCAGGGTAATGTATAGAGGGGTTACAGTTACATTCGCCAGATAGTAGGTGCATTGCTTCTCACACACTGATACCCTTTCACATGTTTTTGTCCCTATTTTTCTCTTCCCACTCCCTCCCAATTATCTTATTTTCCCCCTTCCCTTTCCTATTTCAAATAAACAAATAAATGCATATACATTATACCAAGTAACAAAGTCAGATACAATAACAATATGAGATTAACCAAAGGGCAATAAAGGAGAAGAGAAATAACATGGTACATTAATAATAACAATCACACAAGATAAAGCTCATTTCCATATCCTAGAGGTCCTTTCTTCTAGTCTCATTCTATTTGACCTTATGTGCATAGCTTTTGAGTTATTGTAATCCTGTGCTAGGAGAGTCCCAGTTGTGTATGAATTATTACAAATGAGGGAAACCATTGAGCCTATGTGGCTTTCGGGTCTTGTTTACTTCACTTGCTATGATTTTTTTTCCAATTTTTTCCATTTCCTTACTAATGGGGCAATATCATTCTTTCTGATGGACGCATAGAATTTCATTGTGTATAAGTACCACATCTTGTTGATCCAATCATCTACTGAGGGGTTTGGTTCCATATCTTTGCTATGGTAAATAGTGCTGTAAGGAACATCGTTGTGCTAGTGGCTTTAGTATGTCCTTGTTTCTGGACTATGGGTAAGTGCCAAATAGTGCAATTACTGGGTCATAGAGGAGCTCTATGTTTAGTTTTTTGAGGAATCATCTTACTGTTTTCCAGAGTAGATGAACAAGTTTACACTCCCACCAACAGTGTAGTAGTGATCTGTCCTGGCCACATCCCTACCAGAATCTGTTGTTATTACATTTCTTGATCATGGCCATTCTAACTGGAGTGAGGTGGGATCTCAAAGTTGTTTTGATTTGCATTTCTTTTATGGCCAGAAATGTCGAGCATTTATTCATGTGTCTATAGGCCATTCTTATTTCCTTTTCAGAGAAGTCTCTCTTTAAGTCTTTAGCCCATCTTTTAATGGGATGGTTGTTTCTTTGAAGATTTGTTTTGAAGAGATTCAATTTTTTTAGCTGTAGATATATTTTAGACTTGAGGCCTTCGTCTGTTTTATAGCTAGTGAAGACCTTCTATCATTCTGTGGGCTTTCTATTTAATTTGTTAGTTATGTCCTTTGTCATACAGAAGCTGTACAGTTTAATGCAGTCCCATTTGTCCAAACTTTCTTTAATTTGTTGTGTTTCTTGTTCTTAAGAAAGTTTTGACCTGTGCCAAGGAGACCTAGTGTATCTCCTATTCCTTCTTGTAATGTTTTCAGGGTATCTGCTTTTACCTTGAAGTCTTTGATCCATTTGGAATTAATTCTGCTCCTTATTTTACTTGTCAGAAGTAATATGAATGAATTAATTATAGTGCTAAGTTTTCAGTCATCAACCAGTTTGCATCTGGAGTAGAAGGCCTAGAATTTTCCAACCATTTCTCATTTTAAACTGGATTTGATCAGTTAGTCATATTTGTTTACATTCGAGGTTGATGATCAGTTCCTTTGAGGTTGACTAACTTTTGGTTGCCAAATGTATCCATTGCCCTTCAGGGAATATAAGACTATAATTCTCTGGTCAAGCAGTTCATTTTCACATATTTGTCTGTCATAGACAAGATGTTTATTGAAGGTAAACAAGACAGGTGTGTTGGCTTTGATGAGATAAGATTCTAAATGGATGGCAGTAGATCTGAGCATTCAGACACTGAGTAACACATGAAAGTGTCATATAGGACAGACCTATGTTTGAACTGAAGCCTGAACAATACAGAAGCCAGAATCTGCCAATCTAGGAAATAATACAGCACAATGCTTTGAAGTAGGAACACAAGAATCAGTGTGGTAATAAAATCAGTTTCTAAAATGACTCTCACCAAAGATAAGAAAATGAAGTAGACTGATTCTTTTGGAAGCTATTGTTATTCACTTGACAGGTAAGGAACTGAGAAAATACATTTGGATAGTATCTCTTTTTAGGTATCACTTGTTTAAGGTTGGTGAATTCTTGCCCAGCCTTACAATTGAAACATCAGTCAGGATTCTAATTTTCTATCCTACAGAAGAGTTGTTTTTTTCAAGAACATTGGAAGAAAGAGGGTGTCTTTGTCTGAAGGGGAAGACTAGTGAATTTAGAGAGGTGAAGCCAATTTTATGTCTGGTGTATACCTTTTGTGTTAATTAATTTCAACTGAAAATGAAAGGGCTGATCTCAACATCGGTCCTTTAGAGCTTTGTCTTGTCACTTCAGCCAAGCTATATTTTTTTTAATTACCCCTGAAATTTAATGTCCAAGATAAAAATACCCAAGGTTATCAAATCTCTCTTCATCTCCTTCTCTAATTGGCATATGGTGAGATCACAACATTTTGGCTTAGGACCTCTAAAAATGAAGCTAGAAATACTCAAAATACAACTATTTTTTAATAAAAATCATGTGTCTTAACTAGGTTAATGCTTTTCCTGGATCTCTAATTATAGAACATCTTCATTTCAGGCATGAACAGCTTACATTTACATTTCCTGACTCTGAGCTGGAAAAAAAATAAGAGTAATGCAGTTCAACCAGATTCTCAGATCTTTTTTTAAAGTAAGTACATCAGAGAGAGAGAGAATAAGAGAGAGAGAGAGAGAGAGAACCAAGGACAGAGAGTATGAGGACAGAAGGTAAAAGGTTTTAAGGGCCAACATGAACATTGTCATTAGCAAACTTTGTAATATGTCAAATTTTGATTATAAAACTTTATCACAGTACTAATTATTTCTCTAGATTCTTTGAGCATAAAGTTTTAATACCAAGACTGAATACAAACTATCAGTACCTTTAACATATATTTCATTCTCAACACATTCAACAGAAATAAATTATCTGTGGGAGAAGAAAAACTAACAACGCTCCTACTGATGCATTAAACCAGTGCCATCTCATTTTCTTATCTGAATTTTTTTATTCTTAACACTGAAATTTGTCTGCAAGGCATTAGGATAATTGGCAATACCAGAAATGGAAATTCATATGTTCTTACATTTAAATAATGTTATAGATCAAGATTTCTAGGATTGGTCATTGGGTAGACCCAAATCATTGTAGTTCCTCAAGTGTTTTTTTGCTTAAAATTCTTAAGAAAACAAAGAGGAGGGGCTGGGGGTTTGGCTTAGTGGTAGAGTGCTTGTCTAGCATGCATGAAGATCCAGGTTCGGTTCCTTGGTACCACATACATAGACAAAGTCAGAAGTGGTATTGTGGCTTAAGTGATAGAGCTCTAGCCTTGAGAAAGCTGAAGGACAGTGCTCAGGCCCTGAGTTCAAGCCCAGGGACTTGTAAAAAAAGAAAAGAAAATAAGAAGGAATCAGAAACATAAGTAATCTATAGATGTGACATAAAGAGGAAGATGAAAGTCTAAAGCATATAGGCAAAAATTATGTTTTATTTTGTGAAGCTAATTAACAATCTTAGAAGGTTAAAAAGAAAGATGTAAATGCAGAACAGAATCTGAGTAGCTTATCAGAGATATGAGACATAACTATGTAGCCTAAAAAATATTTAACCTTTTTTCCTGGTAAATAGTTTGCAAAGGAAAATTTAAAACTGACTTTGCAACTGATTTGATCTACATTTTAAAATCAATCAAAATAGTAGAAAGTTTCACTTCCACCATCTTGAATCCCCCTCCCCCTTTTTTTTTTGCATTTTTCTTGAATTGTTTATTGAAGATGAGAGTCTCATGGACTTTCCTGTCTGGGCTGACTTCAAACCGAGATCCTCAGATCTCAGCCTCCCAAGTAGCTGGGATTACAGGTGTGAGCCACCACGCCCGGCTGACATCCCTTTAAAAAAATTAATGTAAACCACCCTGTGGTGAGTCACACTATACAGACTTCATCAGAGTGTGTACAGACGCCTAGAGTATTTACAAATGCTATTCGTTAGGTAGTAAAGTTTTTGTTGCAATTTTTCCAGCACATATCCACAGTCAAAGAAAAAAGGGGTGTATTTGGTATTCTCATATAAAAATTCTTAACAAATAGAGAAAAGCAATTTTTCCTGAGAGAGGGATTTGTTCTTGACATGAGTTTTCTTCAGACAGTTGGAATCTCTTCTTTTTTACAAACCAAGAAATTATATTTGTTTGCTATATATTAACCCCAGTGCTTCTTTATGGAAAAATCCAAGAAAATTGCCATTACAAATTCAAATTCCCCCTTTATTACCATTGTGATAAATTAGACATGTTTATGGAGCATACATATATAACATATCACTATTGTATCAAGTTCACATATTCATGGAGCTTGGATTCAAACTTAGCTTTCTTTCCATGAATAAACATCCAGTTAGAATTCTGTGGCTCTTAAATGACTAATTCTATTTTGATTGCACATATGAATTTTCATGAAATATTTTCAAAGTAAAAAATGACTTTTCTGACTGGCATTATTTATATAAATAAAATAACACAACTCACGTAGTAGTCTTAATAACCTTCCTGTTTACATTTTGGAATCTGTGATCTTTCTGAAATACAAATTGTACCCCCACCCACTGAGATGTTTAAGAATCAATAAACTTAAGACCAATTCAGTGGTATAATGGGTTGAAGGTCCCTTCCTATACTCAGACTGGAATTTACTTGCCATGGTAACTAAAGATGTGGTTAGAGCATGAGAGCTTTGAATAAATGCTGCTAAAGTGAATGTGGGTTAGTAAGAACAGGAATGGTCTCTTGATAAGTGGACAAGGGTTGGCCCTTATTCTTTATCTTGAGGGATTTCTTACTCTTTTAACTTTTACTGTGGGAAGTTGAGAAATGAGGGACCACCAAATGCCAGCATACTCTTAAATTTTCTAGCCTCCCAAAGTAAAAAATAAACACTGTTGTTTATAACTTAGCCTGAAGTATTTGTTATAGCAGTTATCAAAATGGGCAGGACCAGCATCATGTATCTTGGCATGATTTTTCTGTGGACTCAAGTTCCTTAGTGGGATACAAAGCCATCAGTGGCCATCTGCATCGAATCTCAGAAGCAGAATCAGTTTCTAGCACCTAATTTGGGTGGTAAGACTGTATACCATATTGGTTCACATGAGCAAGGGGTTGGAGCATGCTCACAAGTGTCCTAGGTCTTTAGTAATAGAACAGATGTTCACTTTTTTTCTGTATCAGTGAATTCTTCTTATTATGTCCAGTTTGCCACTTAAAAATCCTACTTAAAATCATAATGCATGAATGCATTCTTTCTCTTACATTGAACTACATTGTTTTCTTTATCCACTAGATTTGCTTTTCCACTAAGCAATATGTCTAAATTTCTGTTATCTACAAATTTATAATTTTACTTCCCTTCCCCACCCCTTATTCTTGGTTCAAACATCCTGGGATTTAGTGTGCAGGAATCATTTGTCCATTGTGTCAGGCATTAGTGGTGCACACACTGTGGAAAAGAAAAATAAGAGCAATTGCTTGCCCAGGTGAATTTAGAGAAAATGTCTGGACCATAGGAAGAAATTACTTCAGGAGAGAGGAGGAAAGGAGGGATGAAGAGGTAAGGCTGTAGAGTAGTAGAATTATCCCATTTGATATTACAATAGGGGTCTTATGTAAAAATGCACATTCTTCTTACAACCTACAGGATGGACACTACCAAGAATCAAAAATGGTGTTATTAAATTAGGTAATAAGCATATTATCAGAATTGGCTTGTCTATTTTAATAAGTATATGAAGTAATGCAAGACAGTACACATAGGAGGAACTGTGTGTGTGTGTGTGTGTGTGTGTGTGTATACACCTTATCTCTGCCTGATTATCTCTTTCACATTTGTTCTTTCATTTCTCTCTCTTTCTCTCTCTCTTTCCCTTTCCCTCTTATATGTAAGATAATTTTTCATGCTTACTACCAAATTTTAATCTAAACTAAAACCTAAAGTCCAGTCATTATATTTGGTGGTCCTGGGATCTAAACTCAGGGCCTTAGGATGTCTAGACAAGCATTCTCCCTCTACAATCACTCCTATAGTATTGTGTGGCTTTAGTTTCTACTTGTACTTTCTACCTTGAATCAGCCTTGGACTGAAACTCTCTTACCTATGCTCACCATGTATTAAGAATTACATTTTGTGCTACCATGCCTACCCAATTTGTCACTTACTCTTCATTTGCCAGTTGGCTGGGATTCCAGGTGTGTTGTCAACAGGCTTGGCCAAAAGTCTATTAATTTTTTTTAAAAAAGCAATTTTATCTTTCAGTATTTTGATTTTTATATCCACAGATTCTAGTTAGTTAAGTCTCTAAACTATTAGTTAGAGAGTAACCTTAAAAGGGAAAATAAAACAAATGCCATTGAGTTTTTTAATCTATATTTATCTCTGTAACCTTATTAGTTTTCTGAGCTTCAGTGCCATTACCTTTTCTCTCTGGATCATTACATGTTGAACTCCCATTTCTTAATGGCCTTTGCAAGACACATTACTCTCCTTTATCTTGTGGGTTTGTGAGTTTAACCTTCCAAACCCCAGTTAAAGGAATGTCATAGAATATAATCACATTATGACCTCCCCAAAACAAACTTTACATTTTCCAGTGTAAACTATATTTTTAAAAATAATTTTATAGCACTATCTGAGTTCTCTAAGAATTCTTTAAAAATGTTATAACATTTTGGTACAGTATTATCTGCGTATGGTATTTGTCTCCAGTTTAGGTCCGGGCAGCAAATTTCTTCACTTTTATAAGAAGAGCTCTGAGTTCAAACTTCATTTTGAAACTCATCTCTCTCTTGAAGCTTTTATCAGAGATAATGAGAAAGATGCTTTTGGATTTTACTACATGTCCAATATGCAATGGGTTAGGAGCACTTGCAGACAGGACCTAGCAAAATGACATATGTATACGTGTGATGTAACCCATCAATTTCACACAAGATAATATGATTGGAGATACTTATCCATGGGGGAATTAAATTAGAAGCAATCTGAATTCATTATATGCTTGAGGGAACAGTTGTATGTCCTCTAGCCAGTACTTCAATACATAGTGCTGTGAAAAAAGATTAAAAACAGTGAGCTATCTATGAATTTTAAATGCTTAGTCATAACATAGCAATATACATTTTAATACAGGTATATTCTGTAATAGCTAAAAGTTTTATATTAAACATTCTTATCTTATAGTTAACAAATTCATATTAACTGGTAGAAATGAGTATGAAGATGGGGTTGGGAGGGAATTAATTTAAAAAAATATGTAAGAAAATGGTCCTGCTTAGACCAATAAAAAATTTATTAACCAATAAGCCCACCTGGCTATTGGCAGGAATCATTGAATAATATTTCTGTATTCAACAAAGTCATCATTTTAGTTTCCACAAGTAGTGGGTACATTACTTCTTTTTAACATTTTTTAAATTATTATTATTTTTGCTGGTCCTAGACCTTGAACTCAGGGCCTGAGCTCTGTCCTTGGGCTTTCTCATGGCTATCGCTCTATCACTGGAGCTACAACACTATTCCCAGCTTTTTTTTTTAATATATATATGTGGTACTGAGGCGTCAAACCTGGGTCTTTGTGCATGCTAGGCAAGCACTCTTACCACTAGACCAAACTGCTGGCCCTACTACTTGAACACTGATACTCCTTCCCATGGTTTTCTCCCACTGCCCCTTCCCTCACCCTCTCCCAGTCATCTTATTTTTCCCCTTTATTTCCCTATCTCAAATAAACAAATTAACATATAGACAAAGTCAGATACAGTAACAACATGATATAAAGCATATGGGGGAAAATAAAGAGAAAAGAAATAACTTCATATAGTACATTCTTTTTTTTTCTTTTTTTTTGGCCTGAGTTCAGGGCCTGGGCACTGTCCATGGAATTTCTCAAGGTTAGAGCTCTACCACTTGTGCCTCAGCACCACTTCCAGCCTTTTTTCCATGTATATGGAACCAAGGAATCAAATCCAGGTCTTTGTGCATGCTAGGCAAGCATTCTACCACTAGCCCAAACTCCCGGCCCCAACGTACATTCTTTTAAATGACAAGATTACCTTTTTATCTGGCTGAGCAATATTTACCTGTGCATATATACTACATTTTCTTTTTCATTAGTTATTTACTTTGGGGCATCTAGGTTGACTCTATACTGTAGCTATTGTGAATAGTATTGCAATAAACATTGGAGTTAAAATATTTCCTTTCCTTTGGGTGTATATCCAGTAGTGGATTTGGCTATAACATATGATAGTTATATTTTAAGCTTTTTGGATTATTTTCATATTTTTTTCATAATGACTGCCAATTTTCATCACCAGAAACAATATAAAGAATTTTCTTTTCTCTGAATCCACACTAATATTTGTTATATTTTGGCTTTTTGGTGGATAGCTGTTCTAAAGTGAGATGATATCTCGGTGGTTTTGATTTGTATTTTCCTGTTGATTGGTGAAACAAAGGTTTTTTTTTTTGTATTCTTGGTCAGTTTGTATGTCTTCCTTTAAAAGTTTCCTATTTAGGGCCCGGGAGTTTGGCCTAGCGGTTAAAGTGCTTGACTAGCATGCACAAAGACCCGGGTTCGATTCCTCGGTATCCCACATACACACCCAAGCCGGAAGTGGCAGAGACGAGACACAACCAAAAACCGGAAAAGTGGCAGAGACAAGACTGCGACGGCGACAGAAAGCGAAAGAAGCGAGCTGAGCTGAAGTGAACAAAGCCCAACCGAGTGGTGGCCGGAGCGAGCGTGGCTGGAGCGAGCGGGGCCAGAGCAAGCCAGGGCCGGAGCGAGCGAGCGTGCGGGAGCGACCCCGGGCCGGAGCGAGCGGGGCCTGAGCTAGAAAGGGGGCCTAGCCGGGCCGGAGCGAGCGGGGCCAGAAAGAGAAAGGGGCCAAAAAAAAAAAAAGTTTCCTATTTAGAACTTTAACCCATATATTTCTTTTTTGATCAATTGTGGGACTTGAACTCTGAGCCTGGGCACTATCTCTGAGGGCTTCAGTTCAAGGCTAGCACTCTACTACATTGAGCCACAGTGCCACTTCCAGTTTTCTGGTGGTTATTTGGAGATAAGAGTCTCATAGACTTTCCTGCCCTGGCTGGCTTTGAACTGTGATCCTCAGATCTCAGCCTTCTGAGTAGCTAGTATGAGCCACTAGGGCTGGCTAACCTATTTTTTTTTTTTTTTGCCAGTCCTTGGGCTCAGGGCATGAGTACTGTCCTTGGTTTTCTCAAGGCTAGAGCTCTACTACTTGAGCCACAGCACAACTTCTGGCTTTTTCTTATGTATGTGGTACCGAGGAATTGAACCCGGGTCTTTGTGCATGCTAGGTGAGCACTCTACCACTAGGCCAAACTCCCAACCCACGGCTAACCTTTTCCTAAAACTAGTTTTCTTGTTCTGCTTTAGAGTTCCTTATACATTTTGGACATTTATCATTTTTGGACAAATTGTTTGCAAATTCAAATATAGCATCCCATCATAATAAGAATAAAGTACAATAAGAGCAATCTGATAAGTATTTTGACTATAATAAACAGAAATCATTTACATAGTGAATAATAATATATTTAGATTTCAGATGAAAGAAAATCATATGCTATATCACATTATGAAAACTCTAGCTTCCTGATAAAGGCATAAAATCATAAAAAGAATAATCTTATTAACTCAGATTCAAGATGACTAAATAGAAGAGTCCTGAACAGGACTCTGCACAGGCAAGAATCAGGAAACCTACAGAAAAGAACAAAGGAATATGGAAGTTCCTCAAAAGACTAAACAGAGCTCCCCTATGATACAGCCATCCCACTCCTTAGCATGTACCATAGCTAAGATATGGAACCAACCCAGATGCCCCTCAGTAGATGAATGGATCAAAAAATATGGTGTATATAAAATGGGATTCTATATTTCCATCAGAAAGAATGATGTTGCCCTATTTGTAAGAAAATGGAAAGACTTGGAACAAATCATATTAAGTGAAGGAAGACAGACCCAAAGACAGACCTTTCATTTGTGATACTTAGTTTATGTTTAGGATAGACCCAGAAGAGGATTCTAATAGCTTAATAACTATATACATATGACCATATAAGATGATGCTAATCGGAATGAACTCCAAGATATGGAAATAAGGTTTTTCTTTGTTGTTGTTTTTAATGTACTGTGTATTAGTATTTCTTTTTCTTTCTTTATTAAAACTTTGGTTTATCCCCTGTTGTCACTGTGTTTGATGTTGATACGTTATATCTTGCATTCATTTAGCTGGTTTGGGGAAGGGAAGGAAAACAACAAAATGGTGAGACAAGGGACAAAAGGTAAACCAATGCAATAGTTTTACAATATGTTGGAAATGAACTTTATAATGTTGGGGGAGGGAGAAGGAGGGAAAGTGGGAGAAAAATGAGGGAGGAGGTAACAATGTTCGACAACAAATGTATCCATTATCTTATGTATGTGACTGTAACCCCTCTGTAATCACCTTGACGATAAATTGAAATAAAATATTAAAAAAATGGGAAACCTACAGAAAAGAACAAAGGAGATTTAGGAACCTAAGAGGTAGAGCTTGAAGTAATGATAAATGTATTAGACACTAAGCAAATGATTAAACAGTAACATGTTTATAAACTTTTGAGAAAATTAAGAAATGCAGAGGGAAAATGAATAATGTTGATTTCATAGTTCATCTGTGGATGGTGTTCATATCATTCTATATCAACACCCATGATAATTGATCTTTTCTGTGGAGCTATAAATTGGTGAGAACATGAACAGCACTGAGTGCATGGTAGAAGCAGGAGTAGGCAAATCCTTGTTTTTCTTTATAGGAGAATATAAAGTGAAAGAAAACAATAGCAATATGCAATATTATGAGTATAATAGCAATATGCAACTTAGAGATGGGGATGGATATGCTAATTACATACAACTAACTGCCTTTGAAGGGGAAAAAATAACAAGAGAGGGAGCCAAGGAACTGGTATTTTGCATAAACAAAAATCCCAAAACAGTGAACAATGTCATTTTCAGATTAAATTTCCTGGGTGCCTTTTGTTCTATTTTAAGTTACTATATGCATGATTACATTGATGTCACTTTAGAAAGTGTTTTTAAAACTAGCATAAAATTCAGTGACTCTTCTTGTCCTTAATGATAATGTAATTGCAAAGTTCAGAAAAGTCTTTCTTGGATTTTATGCGTGCTTCTTTCTATTACAATGAAGGTGCTTATAAAAATGTCTTAAGAAATGTAAATGAGGCCACATTTTCCACATGCAAGGTAAGTCAGGGTTCAGATAAGTAGTTCTTCATTTTGGCCCAGATTTAAATGGAAGAAGCATATATAAAAAGCATCCCTGCTATATTTTTGTCTTTGTTCCATTTCTGGCCTCAAGCAAAACCACTAAAGTCAGTGAGTTCTGAAATTTCCAGTGCCAGTGCTCAGATTCAAGACTTTTAATAAGTTCAAGTCAGTTTGGGGAAAAGCAGCTCAACTCTGATTCAGACTTCTGTCTTGGAAAAGGTTGACTTCCTGCGTTTTATCTTCTCACATCTTTTCTAAAGGTATTTTCTTTCTCTCTCTCGCTCTCCCTCTCCCATGCCTGCCGTTTAGTGTATATCAAAGCCTGCTCTACTTCTTTCAAAATGGATCTATACAGTGAAGCATTTCAGGGGCAAGTGACCACCTACTCTTTTACACTGTCCTATTAAGTGTGTCTCTGTGTCGTCTTTATGCATCCCTGTGGGCTTTTAAATCCAGAGTCCTTCAACAATGGTGTCTTTGTTCCATTCCTCGGATGATGCTTTGTGTTGGAAGGCAGCATTACAGATATGTGTCAAAAGGACGATGCTCATTTATGTAATTCAGAATTGAGAGGGAAGATCTTGCCCTATAAAGGGATTCAAATATGAGGTAAATGTGTTGTATTTTAAGGGGATTATGATACCTTATTTCATCTCTTATTGATAAACTCTGTGTGTTAATTTTTCATATGTCTTTTGTCAATTCTGCTTTGGACTTTTATGGCGATGGTTGTTCATGCTCTTTTGATTTGATTATTTCTTTACCCTCATGAGTTCCATTACTTCTGTGTAGGATGTATTTGTTACTTAGAAAGACTTAAAGTCTAAGCCATTAAAGCATTGCTTTTGATGACTAAAATTACGCTACTGAGGAGACAAGTGGCTCTAGGTTATGGGCTTCTCCCTGTTGAGGCGACTGATGATAAGTGAATGTTTCGCTGTAGTATCCATACTCTTTGATTCTTTTTCTTGTTCCAAATTCTGATCTGCATTGTGATACCCATTTCTCGCCTTGAAGATGTCATTGCTACCTTTCAGTATTTGTCCACTGAGTTCTAAGTTTCCATCAATTAATATCTATGTAAAGTTTCAGGCCTCTGAGTTCCTCTGCAGATGGTTCTGTGGTTCACTACATCTCTGTGTCCTTCCTCAGCAACCAAAGTTTGTACTGGCATTCTTTGGGGGTTGTGTTTTTGTTTGTTTAGTGTTGTTTTGAAAGGTCAACTTACTTATGCAGTTCTCCTCTCCTTATTCAGTGGAAGGAATCTCTTCCTACAGCGTATCTGTTCTCAACTCCAATATGAACACTTCTTGTAAGTGAGCATTAGCTCAAGCCAATTATTCTTCAGTAATGTCTTAGTTTTTACTTTTATTTGGCAGTTGTAGGGGATGTAGAGCTACGTGTTTAAGCATGAAAGTAATGTTAGTATAGTTTCCATAGATACAGAGGCTCTAGGCTCTGGCCATTTTTTTTTTTTGTGGGAGGAAGCAGATTTGAGAGAAATATAAAGGCAGGCAAATTCTCAGTTGATCACACAATAATTAAACACAACTGATGATAATGTGTTTATTTTTCAGACACAGTTGATCAAAACTGTGTGTAATAAATATGGAAATAAGGCAGGCTTACTATGTTGGCTTATGTGTTTTTGTTCATTATGGTGATCTCTATTTTTTTTAATGGAGACTTTCTACTTAAAGTAATAGCTAATGAAGAGTAACTTCTGTAATTTTGGTATTTGGTTTCAATATGCTTTATAACTTTTTGTCCTTTATTTCCTCCATTAATATCTTTTGTGTTTAGTTTTTTTGAAGTAAAAACTACTGACAAAACCAAGCTGTCTCCATGCCAATGATCAACCCTTGTTATAAATTTCAGATTTTTCTCTCATCTTTTCTAATGGATTTATAATGCTCTTCCATGTAGTTGCTTTTGAATATCTAGTTTTTAATAGTTGGCTACCTAAATTTGGGGAAATGAAGGATGCCAACCTATTAATCCCTTCAGATATTATTTCATTCTGTGGGGAAGGATTACAACAATGAAAGTTGGTTGTAACAATGGCAACCTACCTGTTTATCAACCCTTGTTATCAGAAGTGGCAATCAGCTACCAAAACACAAATCTTTAGTAGTTGAAGAAAAGATCTTTATTTCCCATCTTATTCCTGCAACATGAAACATGTTGCATGGCTCCCTGGCAGGAGGTGGGGTAAGGGGTGGTTGGCTACTGTTGATGTAACAAGTGAAACTGAGCAAAAATTAATTGCAATTCATTCTTTAAGTCTTTAGGTGGAGGTTGTAAGCCTTTAATAGAGTCCAGACTTCCAAAATAGTTACATTTTACATATTCTGTCTCAAAAATTGTTGTATAAGTGGGCAAACAGATTCCAAGTGCGTCTTCCTCAGGAATTCCCAGGATTGTCTGTCTATATTATATTTTATGTTTAATTGTGTCACATATTATGAGTATCATCATAAAGTAAGTGCATTGGAGGCTGTGACCAACTATGGCAATAATGCCTCAACTGCATTTGAGTTGATTACTTGCTTTTGGTCCTGTTCCTTTGCTTCCTTTTCAAGTTAATTGCCAGCTACATTGTGTGTTTCTACTTTTCTCATTTAAAATGTTTCTAGGTTTCTCACATTTAAAACCTCTTTTCATATAAATATGTATCTCCACAAAATACGTTCCTTAGGTTTGTCATTAAGTCACAAGTCTCAAGACACAAGCCTGAAACTTATTTTATTTTGTGTACTCTCACACCCTATATTTTCCTCATGTTCAGTCTTTCAGCTGTATCTCAAACTCTTCTGTTTTCCGACCTGTCTACCACTACTACCTTGATCTAGATTATCTATTTTGGTTGTCTTCTCTGTAGAACCATCTTTGAATTGGTTTTTCCTCATCTTCATCGCTCCCTTCCAATATAGTTTTTTTTTAAACCAAGTTTCCCCTAATGTCTTTCCCTAGAAACTTTCTAATTACTTAACATAAATTTATTTCACTGCTTAATATAGTTTGATATATTGGGTGAAGACCCATACTCCTTCTGTCAGCAAACTTGGTCCTGACTAGCTGATTTTCTTCCGACTTCTCTGATTTCCTCCTGAGCCATGGTTCCTTCTTCGATTGTTTTAGAGACATGGGCGTTCGTTCTATCTTAGAAGAAATGAAGCTTGCCCAAGTAGCACATGCCATATTTTGTTCCCTATGACTAGAATACTCCCTCTAGATTCTTTGAATGGTTAACATCTTATTCTATAAACTTCAGTTCTACTCTGGGTTTCTCAGCTGTCCTTAGGCCCCTACTTCTTGCAACTGGGACCCAACTCCTAATAATCCACTTCAGTGTGAATTCATCATAGAGCATTGATGAAGCTGATGCCTTCAAGAGCTCCTCAGTCACCTCTCAGAAAACTACCAGTTAGAGATATGTGTGTGTGTGTGTGTGTGTGTATGTGTGTGTATGTGTGTTAGGGAAACATGTACACATTAGGCTTTTTATGTGAATATTAAATATATTAAATACTGAATATATAATGCTTGATTATATGAGCAAAAGGAGACCAGCAAGATTTGCTAAGTGACATCAGAATTCCCTTGCTTTCAAAGAGATACATATTTGCAGAATTATATATATATATATGTATAAATGAATTAAACTGTGAGGAAAAAATTAAATATTAGTGATTATGAAATTTCTTTTTCTTGTTTGCACTGTTTGCCTGAATCATAAACTTCTCACATTTGTGTCCTGTTATATATTTTACTTAAATGTTAGGGACTTTTTTTGAGTTTAGTAAATGGTATTTGGTGAAATAGATCTAAATACACAGTTATTGCAATAATTTGCTTTGGTTATGGTGAATTCTATTAGCAAAAATAGCTAAGAAACTCATCCTCTTAAATATTTATTGTCATATAATAGTTTAGATTTGAGCATCCAGGAAATAACACTGGAGCTCACAGAGAAATTAGAACGCTCATGAAATTCAACCTTTAATGGTTTATACATAATTTTGAACTGACTAATGTTAGGCAAAGCATGTACATTCAATTAAAATATTAAAAGTTATTGAGGGAAAATTTTTACTTAAAAATTAAGTTTGAAACACTTTCTAATTATGAAAAGAACCTTCAAAAGTACAACAAAAACTCTATGTCAACTCTAGATAAATGAGCTTTATAAAAAAATTCTGACTCATCTTGGGAGCATTAAAATAAATAGAACTTAGGATGTTGAGGTCCACTCATTTGTGAATATGTTTTCAGTAAGTATATATCATATACATATATATAACCACTATGAATACACATTGAATTTTACCCCATAAATATTTCAAGGGATTTGATTCATAATTTTATAAAATGAATACACAAAAGAACTAATATAGAACACAAATCTTATTGCAGACAAATACATTGTGCTATATTTATAAAACATTAAGTCTACATTCTAAAGTAAGGGTTGAGGTATGGCTCAGTTGCAGAACACTTGCCTAGCAAGTGTGAGGCTCTGAGCTCCAACCAGTACTGCCAAAAATATAAATATATATAAATATATAACCTAGTAATTGATCCATCTAGATCAATTACTTGATAACTGCCACTTAAATACACAAAAATATCTTCTCTAGGCCATCAGTGACTTAGATAACTTCACCTTGAACATTGATAGGGTACAGAATATTGATGATGTCAAAGATTACTTTACAAATTTACCTTGAGAGAGGGAGAAAAGGAAGAATTTGGGGGGCTTGTTGTGAGATCAGTGGTGTATATTTAGTATTTCTTAGTTTGACTATAGGTCCATGTAAATTCTGCCATCAATTTCTGGCATGATGAAGTTACCACATACAAGGGTGTTTATACATTGAAACTAGTTGGCAATTTGGTGTCACTAGGAGACTGCTTTATGCACTATGGTCACTTGAGTATACATTTATCAATGTCTTGTCAAAGAAACATGTAAAGAAACACCTAGAAGGGCTGAAGCAAAATGTGATGTCAGGATAATTTGTTTCTAAGATTTAAGCTCAAATTTTAGATCTTCTTTACACCTTCTCTAGTATAAAGAGAGATATTGGAATACCAGGATTTCTACCTCGTAAAGTAGAAATCTCCAGTTCTACTAGCTGGTTCTAAATCATGCCTTTCTTTAACTGAGGATAGAATCTGCCTTCCTGTTAGAGTGCTAGCCTTGAGCAAAAGAAGCTTAGGAATAATGCTCACTCCACGCCCTGAGTTTCAAGCCCCAGAACTGACCAAAAAAAAAAAAAAGAAATTGCTTTCCAGATTCCTCTTCTTGGCCAAATGAATTAAGACTGAAATTAACCCATTTTTCCCTACAATATTAGAGACAGATAAAACTAATTTCTAGCTTTGGATTTTAATGAAATATTACCTTTAATTCATGACACTGAAAGGTAAAGTGGCAATAATAAAATCTTAATAGTCAGATTTCATAGTCTTAACTTTTCCCCAAAATTTTTACCTCATCTATGAAATCCAAGGATTAGTGATAAAATCCCAAATGTGTAGATTCTTAGGACATTTGGTAAAATTTAAAATCAGTTCAATAGTATATGTCTGTAGATACAAGAAATGTAAAACAATAAGTAATCTTTCAGGAGATGCCCAACTGCTCCAGAGTATTGTAAAGTTTTTGAAAAGTAGATTTCCAGTATATATATATATATATATATATATGTATATACACTCATACACACTTATTCATGTGTGTATAGCCGTGTGTGTATATACACATACATATGTATTTATATATGTATTCTTCAAAATAGATTACTTTAGCTTTGTGCTGGTGTAATCCTAGCTATTCAGGAGGCTGAGATCTAAAAATTGTTGTTCAAAGCCGGTCTGGGCAGGAAGGTCCATTTTATTTCCAATTAATCAGCAAAAAACAAGAAATAGAGGCGTGATTGTTCAAGTAGTAAGATGTCAGTTTTAAGCAAAAAAGCTAAGAGACAGGCTTAAGCACCAATACCAGCACACATGAAAAATAGATTACTTTAAAATACTTCATTTTTTAAAAAGTAACAATAGAAAATAATCCAAAATACTTTAGTTAATAACACAAATAACTGACATAATTTATAAACTGGAAATATATAGATAGAGATTATTTAAATATTTCCTATTTCATTGTAATTCTATATGGAGAATTTTAGTTGTCAT